>NW_019263123.1:44518-57908 GCF_002742605.1 Olea europaea var. sylvestris
TAAACTTTCCAACAGGGTGATGTCACGTGGCAAAGTGTAAACTAAAGTGTATACCATAGTGTATATGTAGCAAGGTCCTTACCAATTGAACTTTGCCATTTGTACACTGTTTTTTGACACGTTGTTTGACACTTGCATTATCGTCAAGCGTCCAACTGATGGGAAAACTATTTGAAATTTAAAATGTCCAAAAAGGTAATGTCACATGGCAAATTGTAAACTAAAGTGTACACCATAGTGTCCATGTAGTAAGGTACTTATCGATTGAACTTTGCTATTTGTGCACTAATTTTTGACAAGTTGTTGACACTTGCATTGTTGTCAAGCATCAATTAAATGGGAAAACTGCTTGAAATTTAAACTGTCCAAATGGGTAATGTCACGTGGCAAATTGTAAACTAAAGTGTACACCATAGAGTACATGTCGCAAGGTCCTTACCGATTAAACTTTGCTATTTGTACACTAATTTTTGACACGTTGTTTGACGCTTACATTGTTGTTAAGTGTCAATTGGATGAGAAAATAGTTTGAAATTTAAACTGTCCAGCAGTGTAATGTCACGTGGCAATGTGTAAACTAACGTGTACACCATAGTTTACATGTAGCAAGATCCTTACAGATTGAACTTTGCTATTTGTACACTAATTTTTGACACGTTGTTTAATACTTACATTGTTGTCAAATGTCAATTGGATGGAAAAACTACTTGAAATTTAAACTATCCAACAGAGTAATGTCACGTTGCAAAGTCTAAACTAAAGCGTACAACATAGTGTATGTATAGCAAGGTCCTTATCGATTGAACTTTCCTATTTGGACACTGGCTTTTGACACATTGTTTGACACTTGCATTGTTGTAAAGTATCAATTGGATGGGAAAATTGTTTGAAATTTAAACTGTCCAACAGGGTAATGCCACGTGGAAAAGTGTAAACTAAAGTGTACACCATAGTGTACGTGTAGCAAGGTCCTTACAGATCGAACTTTTCTATTTGTACACTGATTTTTGACACGTTGTTTGACCCTTACATTGTTATCAAGTGTCAATTGGAGGGAAAAAATATTTGAAATAAAAACTGTCCAGCATGGTAATGTTAAGTGGCAAAGAGTAAACTAAAATATACCCCATAGTGTAAATGTAGCAAGGTCCTTACCGATTGAACTTTGCTATATGTACTCTGATTTTTCACACGTTGTTTGACACTTGCAATGTTGTCAAGTGTCAATTGGATGGAAAAACTATTTGAAATTGAAATTGTCAAATAGGGTAATGTCATGTTGCAAAGTGTAACCTAAAGTGTATACCAGAGTGTACATGTAGCAAGGTCCTTATCGATTGAACTTTCCTATTTGTACACTAATTTTTGACACGTTGTTTTACACTTCAATTGTTGTCAAGTGTCAATTTGATGTGAAAACTATTTAAAATTTAAACTATCCAACAGGGTAATGTCATGTTGCAAAGTGTAAACTAAAGTATATACCATAGTGTACATGTAGCAAGTTCCTTATCGATTGAACTTTGCTATTTGTACAATGATTTTTGACAAGTTGTTTGACACTTACATTGTTGTCAAATGTCAATTGGATGGGTAAACTATTTGAAATTTAAACTGTCCAACACGATAACGTCATGTGGCAAGTTGTGAACTAAAGTGTATACCATAGTTTACATGTAGCAAGATCCTTACCTATTGAACTTTACTATTTGTACACTAATTTTTGACACGTTGTTTGACATTTGCATTGTTGTCAATTGTTAATTGGATGGGCAAACTATGTGAAATTTAAACTGTCTAACAGGGTAATGTCGTGTGGTAGAGTGTAAACTAAAGTGTACACCGTAGTGTACATGTCACAAGGTTCTTACTAATTGAACTTTGCTATTTGTGCACTGATTTTTGACACGTTGTTTGATTGCATTGTTGTCAAGTGTCAATTGGATGGGAAGATTGTTTGAAATTTAAACTTTCCAACAAGGTAATCTGATGTTGCTAAGTGTAAACTAAACTGTACACCATAGTGTACATGTAGCAAGGTCCTTACCGATTGAACTTTGCTATTTGTACACTAATTTTTAACACGTTGTTTGACACTTACATTGTTTTCAAGTGTCAATTTGATGGGAAAATAGTTTGAAATTTAAACTGTCCAACCGGGTAATGTCACGTGGAAAAGTGTAAACTAAAGTGTACACCATGGTTTACATGTGGCAAGATCCTTGCAAATTGAACTTTACTATTTGTACACTAATTTTTAACACATTGTTTAACACTTGCGTTTTTGTCAAATGTCAATTGGATTGAAGAACTGCTTGAAATTTAAACTGTCCAACAGAGTAATGTCACGTTGCAAAGTCTAAACTAAAGTATACAACATAGTGTACGTGTAGCAAGGTCCTTACCGATTAAACTTTGCTATTTCTACACTAATTTTTTACACGTTGTTTGACACATGCATTGTTTTCAAATGTCAACTGGATGGGAAAACTGTTTGTAATTTAAACTGTCCAATAGGGTAATGTCACGTGAAAAAGTGTAAACTAAAGTGTACACCATAGTGTACATGTAGCAAGGTCCTTACCGATCAAACTTTTCTATTAGTACACTGATTTTTGACACATTGTTTGACCCTTGCATTGCTATCAAGTGTCAATTGGAGGGATAAACTATTTGAAATAAAAACTGTCCAGCATGGTAATGTCACATGGCAAAGAGTAAACTAAAATGTACACCATAATGTAAATGTAGCAAGGTCCTTACCGATTGAACTTTACTATATGTACTCTGATTTTTCACACGTTGTTTGACACATGCAATGTTGTCAAGTGTCAATTGGATGGAAAAACAGTTTGAAATTTAAACTGTCCAACAAGATAATGTCCTGTTACAAAGTGTAAACTAAAGCGTACACAATAGTGTACATGTCGCAAGGTCCTTACCGATTGAACTTTGCTCTTTGTATACTGATTTTTGACACGTTATTTGACACTTGCATTATTGTCAAGTGTCAATTGGATAGTAAAACTATTAGAAATTGAAATTGTCCAATAGAGTAATGCCATGTTGCAAAGTGTAAATTAAAGTGTACACCATAGTATACATGTAGCAAGGTCCTTATCGATTGAACTTTGCTATTTTTACACTAATTTTTAACACGTTGTTTTACACTTGAATTGTTGTCAATTGGTAATTGGATAGGTAAACTGTTCGAAATTTAAACTGTCCAACAGGGTAATGTCACGTGGCAGAGTGTAAACTAAAGTGTACACCATAGTGTACATGTCACAAGGTTCTTACGAATTGAACTTTGCTATTTGTGCACTGATTTTTGACACGTTGTTTGACACTTGCATTGTTGTCAAGTGTCAATTGGATGGGAAGACTGTTTGAAATTTAAAATTTCCAACAAGGTAATCTGATGTTGCTATGTGTAAACTAAAGTGTACACCATAGTGTACATGTAGAAAGGTCCTTACCGATTGAACTTTGTTATTTGTACACTAATTTTTGACACGTTGTTTGACACTTACATTGTTTTCAAATGTCAATTGGCTGGGAAAATAGTTTGAAATTTAAACTGTCCAATAGGGTAATGTCAAGTGGCAAAGTGTAAACTAAAGTGTACACCATAGTTTACATGTAGCAAGATCCTTACAAATTGAACTTTGTTATTTGTACACTAATTTTTGACACGTTGTTGAACACTTGCATTGTTGTCAATTGACAAATGGATTGAAAAATTGCTTGAAATTTAAACTATCCAACAGAGTAATGTCACGTTGCAAAGTCTAAACTAAAATATACAACATAGTGTACGTGTAGCAAGGTCCTTACCGATTAAACTTTGCTATCTGTACACTAATTTTTGACACATTGTTTAACACATGCATTGTTTTAAAATATCAACTGGATGGGAAAACTGTTTGTAATTTAAACTGTCTAATAGGGTAATGTCACGTGGAAAAGTGTAAACTAAAGTGTACACCATAGAGTGCAAGTAACAAAGTTCTCACCAATACAACTTCGCTATTTTTACACTGATTTTTAACACATTGTTTGACACTTTCGTTGTTGTCAAGTGTAAATACGATGGGAAACGTGTTTGAAATTTAAACTGTCCAACAGTGTAATGGCACGTGGCAAAGTGTAAATAAAAGTGTACACCATAGTGTACATGTAGCAAGGTTCTTACCAATTGGACTTTTCCATTGATACACTAATTTTTGACACGTTGTTTGACACTTGCATTGCTGTGAAGTGTCGATTGGATGGGGAAACTGCTATTTGTAAACTGATTTTTGTTACGTTGTTTGACACTTGCATTATTTTCAAGTGTCAATTGGATCGAAAAACTGTTTTAAATTTAAACTAGCCAACAAGGTAATGTCACGTTGTAAAGTGTAAACTAAAGTGTACTCTATAATGTACATGTAACAAGATCCTTACCGATTGAACTTTGTCATTTGTACACTAATTTTTCGCACGTTGTTTTACACTTGAATTGTTGTCAAGTGTCAATTTGATGTGAAAATATTTGAAATTTAAATTGTCCAACAAGGTAATGTCATGTTGCAAAGTGTAAACTAAAGTGTATACCATAGAGTACATGTAGCAAGGTCCTTATCGATTGGACTTTGCTATTTGTACACTGATTTTTGACACGTTGTTTGACACTCGCATTGTTGTGAAATGTCAATTGGATGGGTAAACTGTTTGAAATTTAAACTGTCCAACAGGGTAATGTCACGTGGAAAATTGTGAATTAAAGTGTACACCATAGTTTACATGTAGCAAGGTCCTTACCAATTGAACTTTACTATTTATACACTGATTTTTGACACGTTGTTTGACACTTGCATTGTTGTCAATTGTTAATTGGATGGGTAAACTGTTTGAAATTTAAACTATCCAACAGGGTAATGTCACGGGGCAGAGTGTAAACTAATGTGTACACCATAGTGAACATGTCACAAGGTTCTTACCAATTGAACTTTGCTATTTGTGAATTGATTTTTGACACTTGCATTGTTGTCAAGTGTCAATTGGATGGGAAGATTGTTTGAAATTTAAACTTTCCAACAAGGTAATCTGTTGTTGCTAAGTGTAAACTAAAGTGTACACCATGGTGTACATGTAGCAAGGTCCTTACCGATTGAACTTTGCTATTTGTACACTGATTTTTGACACGTTGTTTGACACTTACATTGTTTTCAAGTGTCAGTTGGATGGGAAAATAGTTTGAAATTTAAACTGTCCAACAGGGTAATGTCACGTGGCAAAGTGTAAACTAAAGTGTACGCCATAGTTTACATGTAGCAAGATCCATACAAATTGAACTTTGCTATTTGTGCACTAATTTTCGACACGTTGTTGAACACTTGCATTGTTGTCAAATGTCAATTGGATTGAAAATTTTCTTGAAATTTAAACTGTCCAATAGAGTAATGTCACGTTGCAAACTCTATGCTAAAGTATACAACATAGTGTACGTGTAGCGAGGTCTCTACCGATTAAACTTTGCTATTTGTACACTGATTTTTGACACGTTGTTTGACACATGCATTATTTTCAAATGTCAACTGGAAGGGAAAATCGTTTGTAATTCAAACTGTCCAATAGGGTAATGTCACGTGGAAAAGTGTAAACTAAAGTGTACACCATAGAGTACAAGTAGCAAGGTTCTTACCAATTGGACTTTGCTATTTATACATTGATTTTTGACACATTGTTTGACACTTGCATTGTTGTCAAGTCTCAATACGATGGGAAAATTGTTTGAAATTTAAACTGCCAAAGGGGTAATGGTACGTGGGAAAGTTTACACAAAAGTGTACACCATAGTGTACGTGTAGCAAGGTTCTTACCAATTGGACTTTGCCATTTGTACACTGATTTTTGACACATTGTTTGACACTTGGATGGGAAAACTGCTATTTGTACATTGATTTTTGATACGCTGTTTGACACTTCCATTATTTTCAAGTGTCAATTGGATGGGAAAACTGATTTAAATTTAACCTAGCCAACAGGGTAATGTCACGTGGCAAAGTGTAAACTAAAGTGTACTCCATAGTGTACATGTAGCAAGATCCTTACCGATTGAACTTTGCCATTTGTACACTGATTTTTGATACTTTATTTTACACTTGAATTGTTGTTAAGTGTCAATTTGATGCAAAAACTATTTGAAATTTAAATTGTCGAACAGGGTAATGTCATGTTGCAAGGTGTAAACTAAAGTTTATACCATAGTGTACATATAGCAAGGTCCTTATCGATTGAGCTTTGCTATTTGTACACTGATTTTTAACAAGTTGTTTGACACTTGCATTGTTGTCAAATGTCAATTGGATTGGTAACCTATTTGAAATTTAAACTGTCCAACAGGGCAATGTCACGTGGCAAAATGGAAACTAAAGTGTACACCATAGTATACATGTAGTATGGTCCTTAACGATTGAACTTTGCTATTTGTAGATTGATTTTTGACACATTGTTTGACGCTTGCATTGGTGTCAAGTGTCAATTGGATGGGAACACTGTTCAAAATTTAAACTGTCCAACAGGGTAATGTCACGTGGCAAAGTGTAAACTAAAGTGTACACTATAGTGTACACGTAGCAAGGTCCTTTTCGATTGAACTTTGCTATTTGTACACTGATTTTTGACGTGTTGTTTGACCGTTTCATTGTTATCAAGTGTCAATTGGAGGGGAAAAATGTTTGAAATATAAACTATCCGGCAGGGTAATGTTACGTGGCAAAGTGTAAACTAAAGTGTACACTATAGTGTAAATGTAATAAGGTCCTTGCAGATTGAACTTTACTATTTGTACACTGATTTTTGACACATTGTTTGATACTTGCATTGTTGTCAAGTGTCAATTGGACGGGAAAACTATCCAAAATTTAAACTTTTCCACAGGCAAATGTCACGTGACAAAGTGTAAAATAAAGTGTACACCATAGTGTACATGTAGTAAGGTCCTTACCGATTGAACTTTGCTATTTGTACACTGATTTTCGACACACTGCTTGACCCTTGCACTGTTATCAACTGTCAATTAGAGGAGAAAAATGTTTGAAATATAAACTGTCCAGTAGGGTAATGTCACGTTGCAAACTGTAAACTAATGTGTACACCATAGTGTAAATATAACAAGGTCCTTGTCGATTGAACTTTGCTATTTGTACACTGATTTTTGACACTTTGTTTGACGCTTGCATTGTTGTCAAGTGTCAATTGGATGAAAAAACTGTTTGAAATTTAAACTGTCCAATACGGTAATGTCATGTGGCAAAGTGTAAACTAAAGTGTATACCATAGTGTACATGTAGCAAGGTTCTAACCAATTGAACATTGCTATTTGTACACTGATTTTTGACACGTTGTTTTCCACTTGCAATGTTATCAAGTGTCAATTGGAGGGGAATATTGTTTGAAATATAAACTGTCCAGCAAGGTAATGTAACATGCAAAGAATAAACTAAAGTGTACACCATAGTATAAATGTTCTTACCGATTGAACTTTGCTATTTGTACACTGATTTTCGACACGTTGTTTGACACTTGCATTGTTGTTAAGTGTTGATTGGATGGGAAAATTGTTTGAAATTTAAATTGTCTAACAGGGTAATGTCAAATGCCAAAGTGTATACAATAGTGTACATGTAGCATGGTTCATACTGATTGAACTTTCCTATTCGTACACTGATTTTGGACACGTTGTTTGACACTTGCATTTTTCTCAAGTGTTAATTGGATGGGAAAACTATTCAAAATATAAACTGTCCAATCAGGTAATGTAACGTGGCAAAGTGTAAACTAAAGTGTACACCATAGTGTATATGTAGCAAAGTCCTTACCGATTTAACTTTGCTATTGGAACGCTAATTTTTGACACGTTGTTTGACACTTGCATTGTTGTCAAGTGTCAATTGGATGGGAAAACTGTTTGAAATTGAAATTGTCCAATAGGGTAATGTCACATGGCAAAGTGTAAACTAAAATGTACACCATAGTGTCCATGTAGCAAGGTTCTTACCAGTTGGACTTTGCTATTTTAACACTGATTTTTGACACATTGTTTGACACTTGCATTGTTGTCAAGTGTCAATTAGATGGGAAAGCTATTTGAAATTAAAACTGTCCAGCAGGATAATGTCACGTGGTAAATTCTAAACATAAGTGTGTAAACCATCGTGTACATGTAGCAAGGTTCTTACCAATTGAACTTTGCTATTTATACACTGATTTTTGACACGTTGTTGACACTTGTATTGTTGTCAAATGTCAATTTGATAGGAAAACTGCAATATGTACACTGATTTTTGACACGTTGTTTGACGCTTGCATTGTTTTCAAGTGTCAATCGGATGAGAAAACTGTCTTAAATTTAAACTGTCCAACGGGGTAATGTCACGTCGCAAAGTATAAACTAAAGTGTACACCATAGTGAACATGTAGCAAGGTTCTTACCGATTGAACTTTGCTATTTGTACACTGATTTTTGACATGATGTTTGACACTTGCATTGTTGTCAAGTGTCAATTGGAAGGGAAAATTGTTTGAAATTTAAACTATCCAACAGGGTAATGTTACGTGGCAAAGTGGAAACTAAAGTGTACACCATAGTGTACATGTAGCAAGGTTCTTACCGATTGAACTTTGCTATTTGTACACTAATTTTTGACACATTTTTTGACACCTGCATTGTTGTGAAGTGTCAATTCGATGGGAAAACTGTTAGAAATTTAAACTGTCCAACAGGATAATGTCACGTGGCTAGGTGAAAACTAAAGTGTACACCGTAGTGTAAATGTAGCAATGTTCTTACCGATTGAACTTTTCTAATTGTACACTAATTTTTACACATTGTTTGACACTCGCATTGTCATCAAGTGTCAATTGGATGGAAAAACTGTTTGAAATTAAACTGTTTAATAGAGTAATGTCACATGTCAAAGTGTAAACTAAAGTGTACACCATAGTGTAGATGTAGCAAGGTCCTTACCAATCGAACTTTGCTATTTGTACACTGATTTTTGACACGTTGGTTGACACTTGCATTGTTGTCAAGTGTCATTCGGATGGAAAAACTGTTTGAAATTTAAAATGTCCAATAGGGCAATGTCACGTGGCAAAGTGTAAACGAAAGTGTCTACCATAGTGTACATGTTGCAAGGTTCATACCGATTGAACTTTTTCTATTTTTACACTGAATTTTTGACGCATTGTTTGACAGTTGCATTGTTGTCAAGTGTCAATTGGATGGAAAAACTATTTGAAATTTCAACTGTCCAACAACGTAATGTCACGTGGTAAAGTGTAAACTAAAGTGTACCCCATAGTGTACAAGTAGCAATGTCCGTACCGATTGAACTTTTATATTTGTAAATTGATTTTCGACACGTTGTTCGACACTTGCCGTGTTGTCAGGTGTCAATTGGATGGAAAAACTATTTGAAATTTACACTGTCCAATAAGGAAATGTCATGTGGCGAAGTGTAAACTGAAGTGTACACCATTGTGTACATGTTGCGAGGTTCTTACCGATTAAACTTTGTTATTTGTGCACTGATTTTTGACACATTGGTTGACACTTGCATTGTTGTCAACTATCAATTGGATGGGAAAACTGTTTGAAATTTAAACTGTCCAACAGGGTAATGTCACGTGGCAAACTGTAAACTAAAGTGTTTACCATAGTGTACACGTAGCTAGGTTCATACCGATTGAACTTTAGTATTTGTACACTGATTTTTTACACATTGTTGGACACTTGAATTGTTATCAAGTATCAATTGGATGGGAAAATTGTTTGAAATTTAAACTGTCCAAAAGGGTAATGTCATGTGAAAAAGTGTAAACTAAAGTGTACACCCTAGTGTACATGCAGTAAGGTCCTTACCGATCGAACTTTGCTATTTGTACACTAATTTTTGACACGTTGTTTGACACATGCATTGTTGTCAAGTGTCAATTGGATGGAAAAACTGCTCGAAATATAAACTGTCCGACAAGGAATTGTCATGTGGCAACGTATAAACTAAAATGTATACCATAGTATACATGTAGCAGGGTTCTAACCAATTGAACTTTGCAATTTGTACACTGATTTTTGACACGTTGGTTGCCACTTGCAATGTTATCGAGTGTCAATTGGAGGGGAAAACTGTTTGAAATATCAACTGTCCAGCAGGGTAATGTAATGTACAAAGAGTAAGCTAAAGTGTACACCAAAGTATAAATGTAGCAAGGTCCTTACCGATTGAACTTTGTTATTTGTACTCTAATTTTTCACACGTTGTTTGACTCTTGCATTGTCGTCAAGTGCCAAATGGATGGGAAAATTGTTTAAAATTTAAACTGTCCAACAAGGTAACATCATGTTGCAAAGTGCAAACTAAAGTGTACACCATAGTGTACATGTCGCAAGGTCTTTACCGATTGAACTTTGCTCTACGTACACTGATTTTTGACATGTTATTTGACACTTGCATTGTTGTCAAGTGTCAATTGGATAAGAAAACTGTTTGAAATTGAAACTATCCAACCGGGTAATGTCATGTTGCAAGGTGTAAACAAAAGTGTACACCATAGTGTACATGTAGCAAGGTCATTATTGATTGAACTAAGCAATTTGTACACTTATTTTTGATACTTGCATTGTTGTCAAATGTCAATTGGATGGGTAAGCTGTTTGAAATTTAAACTGTCCAATAGGGCAATGTCACATGGCAAATTGTAAACTAAAGTGTACCCCATAGTGTACATGTAGCAAGGTCATTACCGATTGAACTTTGCTATTTGTATACTGATTTTTGACACGTTGTTTGACACTTACACTGTTATCAATTGTTAATTGGATGGATAAATTGTTTGAAATTTAAACTGTCCAATAGGGTAATGTCACGTGGCAAAGTGTAAACTAAAGTATACACCATAGTGTACATGTAGCAAGATTTTTACCGATTGAACTTTGCTATTTGTACCCTGAGCTTTTACACGTTGTTTGCCACTTGCATTGTTGTCAAGTTTTAATTGGATGGGAAAATTGTTTGAAATTTAAACTGTCCAATAGGGTAATGTCATGTCACAGAGTGTAAACTAAAGTATACACCATAGTGTACATGTAGCAAGGTCCTTACCGATAGAACTTTGCTATTTGTACACTGATTTTTAACACATTGTTTGACACATGCATTGTTGTCAAGTGTCAATTGGATGGAAAAATTGTTTGAAATTTAAACTATCCAACAAGGTAATCTGATTTTCCTAAGTGTAAACTAAAGCGTACACCATAGTGTACATGTAGCAAGGTTCTTACCGATTGAACTTTGCTATTTGTACACTTATTTTAGACACGTTGTTGGACACTAGAATTGATGTTAAGTATTAGTTGGATGGGAAACTGTTTGAAATTTAAACTATCCAAGAAGGTAATTTTATTTTCCTAAGTGTAAACTAAAGTCTACAGTGTACATGTAGCAAGGTCCTTACCGATTGAACTTTGCTATTTGTACACTGATTTTTAACACATTGTTTGACACATGCATTGTTGTCTAGTGTCAATTGGATGGAAAAATTGTTTGAAATTTAAACTATCCAAGAAGGTAATTTTATTTTCCTAAGTGTAAACTAAAGTCTACAGTGTACATGTAGCAAGGTCCTTACCGATTGAACTTTGCTATTTGTACACTGATTTTTGACACGTTGTTTGACACTTGCATTGTTTCCAAGTGTCGATTGGATGGGAAAACTGCTATTTGTACACTGATTTTTGACACATTATTTGACACTTGCATTGTTGTCAAGTATCAATACGATGGGAAAATTGTTTGAAATTTAAACTGCCAACAGGGTAATGGCACGTGGCAAAGTGTAAACAAAAGTGTACACCATAGTGTACATGTAGCAAGGTTCTTACCAATTGGACTTTGCTATTTGTGCACTGATTTTTGACACGTTGTTTGACACTTGCATTGTTTCCAAGTGTCGATTGGATGGGAAAACTGCTATTTGTACACTAATTTTTTATACGTTGTTTGACACTTGCATTATTTTCAAGTGTCAATTGGATCGGAAAACTATTTTAAATTTAAACTGTCCAACAGGGTAATATCACGTCGCAAAGTGTAAGCTAAAGTATACTCCATAGTGTACATGTAGCAAGATCCTTACTGATTGAACTTTGCCATTTGTACACTAATTTTTGACACGTTGGTTTACACTTGAATTGTTGTCAAGTGTCAATTTGATGTGAAAACTATTTGAAATTTAAACTGTCCAACAGGGTAATGTCATGTTGCAAAGTATAAACTAATGTGTATACCATAGTGTACATGTAGCAAGGTCCTTATCGATTAAACTTTGCTATTTGTACACTGATTTTTGACACGTTGTTTGACACTTGCATTGTTGTCAAGTGTCAATTGGATTGGTAACCTATTTGAAATTTAAACTTTCCAACAGGATAATGTCACGTGGCAAAGTAGAAACTAAAGTGTACACCACAGTGTACATGTAGTAAGGTCCTTAACGATTGAACTTTGCTATATTTGTAGACTAATTTTTGACACGTTGTTTGACACTTGCATTATTGTCAAGTGTCAATTGGATGGGAAAATCGTTCGAAATTTAAACTATCCAACAGGGTAACGTCACGTGACAAAATGTAAACTAAAGTGTACACCATAGTGTACATGTAGGAAGGTCCTTACTGATTGAACTTTGATATTTGTAAACTGATTTTTGACACCTTATTTGACACTTTCATTGTTATCAAGTGTCAATTTGGGGGGAAAATGTTTGAAATATAAACTGTCCAGCCGGGTAATGTCACGTGGCAAAGTATAAACTAAAGTCTACACCATAGTATGAATGTAGAAAGGTCCTTGCCGATTGAACTTTGCAATTTGTAAACTTATTTTTGACACATTGTTTGACACTTATATTGTTGTCAAGTGTCAATTGGATGGGAAAATTGTCCGAAATTTAAACTGCCCAATAGAGTAATGTCACATGGCAACGTGTAAACTAAAGTGTACACCATAGTGTACATGTAGAAAGGTCCTTACCGATTGAAATTTGTTATTTGTACACAGATTTTTGACGTGTTGCTTGACCCTTGCATTGTTATAAAGTATCAATTGGAGGGGAAAAATTTTTGAACTATAAACTGTCTAGTAGGGTAATGTCACGTGGCGAAGTGTAAACTAAAGTGTATACCATAGTGTAAATATTGTAAGGTCCTTGCAGATTGAACTTTACTATTTGGACACTGATTTTTGACACGTTGTTTAACGCTTACATTGTTGTTAAGTGTCAATTGGATGGAAAAACTGTTTGAAATTTAAACTGGCCAACAAGGTAATTTCATGTGGCA
>NW_019263123.1:61100-79691 GCF_002742605.1 Olea europaea var. sylvestris
TGGACTTTGCTATTTTAACACTGATTTTTGACACATTGTTTGAAACTTGCATTGTTGTCAAATGTCAATTGGATGGGAAAGCTATTTGAAATTTAAACTGTCCAACAGTATAATGTCACGTGGTAAATTCTAAACTTAAGTGTGTAAACCATGGTATATATGTAGCAAGGTTCTTACCAATTGAACTTTGCTATTTATAAACTGATTTTTGACACGTTGTTAACACTTGTATTGTTGTCAAGTGTCAATGGGAGGCGAAAACTGTCCCGCAGGATAATGTTATGTGGCAAAGTGTAAACTAAAGTGTACACCATAGTGTACATGTAACAAGGTCCTTACCGATTGAACGTTACTATTTGTACACTGATTTTTGACGCACTGCTTGACCCTTGCACTGTTATCAAGTGTCAACTGGAGGGGAAAAATGTTTGAAATATAAACTGTCCAGTAGGGTAATGTCACGTTGCAAAGTGTAAACTAATGTGTACACCATAGTGTAGATATAACAAGGTCCTTGTCGATTGAACTTTGCTATTTGTACACTGATTTTTGACACTTTGTTTGACTCTTGCATTATTGTCAAGTGTCAATTGGATGAAAAAACTGTTTGAAACTTAAACTGTCCAATACGGTAATGTCATGTGGCAAAGTGTAAACTAAAGTGTATACCATAGTGTACATGTAGCAAGGTTCTAACCAATTGAACATTGTTATTTGTACACTGATTTTTGACATGTTGTTTGCCACTTGCAATGTTATCAAGTGTCAATTGGAGGGGAAAATTGTTTGAAATATAAACTGTCCAGCAGGGTAATGTAACATGCAAAGAATAAACTAAAGTGTACACCATAGTATAAATGTTCTTACCGATTGAACTTTGCTATTTGTACACTGATTTTCGACACCTTGTTTGACACTTGCATTGTTGTTAAGTGTTGATTGGATGGGAAAATTGTTTGAAATTTAAATTGTCTAACAGGGTAATGTCAAATGCCAAAGTGTATACCATAGTGTACATGTAGCATGGTTCATACTGATTGAACTTTCCTATTCGTACACTGATTTTGGACACGTTGTTTGACACTTGCATTTTTGTCAAGTGTTAATTGAATGGGAAAACTATTCAAAATATAAACTGTCTAACCGGGTAATGTAACGTGGCAAAGTATAAACTAAAGTGTACACCATAGTGTACATGTAGCAAGGTCCTTACTGATTTAACTTTGCTATTTGAACACTAATTTTTGACACGTTGTTTGACACTTGCATTGTTGTCAAGTGTCAATTGGATGGGAAAACTGTTTGAAATTTAAATTGTCCAATAGGGTAATGTCACCTGGAAAAGTGTAAACTAAAGTGTACACCATAGTGTGCATGTAGCAAGGTTCTTACTAGTTGGACTTTGCTATTTTAACACTGATTTTTGACACATTGTTTAACACTTGCATTGTTGTCAAATGTCAATTGGATGGGAAAGCTATTTGAAATTTAAACTGTCCAGCAGGATATTGTCACATGGTAAATTCTAAACTTAAGTGTGTAAACTATCGTGTACATGTAGCAAGGTTCTTACCAATTGAACTTTGCTATTTATACACTGATTTTTGACACATTGTTGACACTTGTATTGTTTTCAAATGTCAATTGAATGGGAAAATTGAAATATGTACAATGATTTTTGACACGTTGTTTGATGCTTGCATTGTTTTCAAGTGTCAATTGGATGGGAAAACTGTCTTAAATTTAAACTGTCCAACGGGGTAATGTCACGTCGCAAAGTATAAACTAAAGTGTACACCATAGTGAACATGTAGCAAGGTTCTTACCGATTGAACTTTGCTATTTGTACACTGATTTTTTACATGATGTTTGACACTTGCATTGTTGTCAAGTGTCAATTGGAAGGGAAAATTGTTTGAAATTTAAACTGTCCAACAGGGTAATGTTACGTGGCAAAGTGGAAACTAAAGTGTACACACTTTGCCACATGACATTACCCCGTTGGACAATTTTAATCTCAAGCAGTTTTCCCATCCCATTGACACTTGACAACAATGCAAGTGTCAAACAATGTGTTAAAAGTCAGTGTACAAATAGCAAAGTTCAAATGGTAAGGACCTTGCTACAAGTACACTATGGTGTATACTTTAGCTTACACTTTGCCACGTGACATTACTCTATTGGATAGTTTAACATTCAAATAGTTTTCCCATCCAATTGACACTTGACCACAACGCAAGTGTCAACCAACGTGTCAAAAATCAGTGTACAAATAGCAAAGTTCAATCGGTAAGGACATTCCTACATGTACACTATGGTGCACACTTTAGTTTACACTTTGCCATGTGACATTACCCTGCTGGATAGTTTAAATTTCAAACAGTTTTCTCATCCAATTGACACTTGACCACAACGCAAGTGTCAACCAACGTGTCAAAAATCAGTGTACAAATAGCAAAGTTCAATCGGTAAGGACATTCCTACATGTACACTATGGTGCACACTTTAGTTTACACTTTGCCATGTGACATTACCCTGCTGGATAGTTTAAATTTCAAACAGTTTTCTCATCCAATTGACACTTGACCACAACGCAAGTGTCAACCAACGTGTCAAAAATCAGTGTACAAATAGCAAAGTTCAATCGGTAAGGACATTCCTACATGTACACTATGGTGTATACACTTTAGTTTACACTTTGCCATGTGACATTACCCTGCTGGATAGTTTAAATTTCAAACAGTTTTCAAATTCAATTGACACTTGACAACAATACAAGTTTCTACCAACGTGTCAAAAATTAATGTAGAAATACCAAAGATCAATTGGTAAGAACCTCCCGACATGTACACTATGGTATACACTTTAGTCTACACTTTGCCACGTGACATATCCTTATGGGACAGTTTAAATTTCAAATAGTTTTTCCATCCAATTTTCACTTGACAACAATGCAAGTGTCAAATAACGTGTCGAAAATAAGTGTACAAATACCAATGTTCAATCGGTAAGGACATTGCTTCATGTGCACCATGGTGTACACTTTAGTTTACACTTTACCACGTGATATTACCTTGTTGGACAATTTAAATTTCAAATAGTTTTTCCATCCAACTAACACTTGACAACAATGCAAGTGTCAACCAACGTGTCAAAAATCAGTGTACAAATAGCAAAGTTCAAGCGGTAAGGACCTTGTTACATGTACACTATGGTGTACACTTTAGTTTACACTTTGCCACATGACATTATCCTGTTGGACAGTTTAAATTTTAATCAATTTTCCCATCAATTAACACTTGACAACAATGCAGCAAAGTATAAATTGTTTTACTTTGCCACGTGACATTACCCTGGTGAATAGTTTTACTTTCAAACAGGTTTCCCATCCAATTGACACTTGACAACAATGCAAGTGTCAAACAATGTATCAAAAGTCAGTGTACAAATAGCAAGGTTCAATCGGTACGAACCTTGCTACATGTACTTTATGGTGTACACACTTTAGTTTCCACTTTGCCACATGATATTATCCTATTGGACAATTGAAAATTCAAACAATTTTTCCATCCAATTAACACTTGACAATAATTGGATAATGTCACGTGGCAATGTGGAAACTAAAGTGTGTACACCATAAAGTATATGTAGCACGGTTCGTACTGATTGAACTTTGTTATTTGTACACTGACTTTTGACATGTTGTTTGACACTAGCATTGCTGTCAAGTGTCAATTGGATGGGAAAATTGTTTGAAAGTTAAACTATTCACCAGGGTAATGTCACGTGGCAAAGTGTAAACTAAAGAATACACCAATAGTATACATGTAGCAAGGTCCTTACCAATTGAACTTTGTTATTTGTACACTGATTTTTGACACGTGTTGACACTTGCAATGTTGTCAAGTGTCAATTAGATGAGAAAATTGTTTGAAATTTAAACTGTCCAACAAAGTAATGTCACGTGGCAAAGTGTAAACTAAAGTGTACACCATAGTGTACATGTAGCAATGTTCTCACTGATTGAACTTTTCTGTCTGTACATTGATTTTTGACACGTTGTTCGACACTTGCATCGTTGTCAAGTGTCAATTGAATGAAAAAACTGCTTTAATTTTTAACGGTCCAATAGGATAATGTCACGTGGCAAAGTGAAAACCAAAGTGTGTACACCATAAAGTACATGTAGCAAGGTTCGTACTGATCGAACTTCGCTATTTGTACACTGACTTTCGACACATTGTTTGACACTGGCATTGCTGTCAAGTGTCAATTGGATGGGAAAATTGTTTGAAAGTTAAAACTATCCAGCAGAGTAATGTCACGTGGCAAAGTGTAAACTAAAGAGTACACCAATAGTATACATGTAGCAAGGTCCTTACCAATTGAACTTTGCTATTTGTACACTGATTTTTGACACGTGTTGACACTTGCATTGTTGTCAATTGTCAATTGGATGGGAAAACTGTTTGAAATTTAAACTGTCCAACTGGGTAATGTCACGTGGTAAATTGTAAACTAAAGTGCTTACCATAGTGTACATGTATCAAGGTTCATACCGATTGAACTTTGCTATTTGTACACTGATTTTTGACACGTTTGACACATGCATTGTTGACAAGTGTCAAATAAATGGGAAAACTGTTTGAAATTTAAAATGTTCAACAAAGTAATGTCATGTGGTAAAGTTTAAACTAAATTATACACCATAGTGTACATGTTGCAAGGTTCTTACCGATTTAACTTTTCTATTTGTACACTATTTTTTGGCACGTCGGTTGACACTTACATTGTTGTCATGTGTTAATTGGATGGAAAAACTATTTAAAATTTCAACTGTCCAATAGGGTAATGTCACGTGGCAAAATATAAAATAAAGTGTCTACCATAGTGTACTTGTCACAAGGTTCTTACCGATTGAATTTTGCTATTTGTATACTGATTTTTGCCAAGTTGTTTGACACTTGCATTGTTGTCAAGTGTCAATTGAATGGGAAAACTGTTTGAAATTTAAACTGTCCAATAGGATAATTTCACATGGCAAAGTGTAAACTAAAGTGTACGTTGTTTGACACATGCACTGCTGCCAAGTGTCAATTGATGGGAAAACTGTTTGAAATTTAAACTGTCCAACAGTGTAATGCCACGTGGTAAAGTGTAAACTAAAGTGCGTACACCGTAAATTATATGTTGCAAGGTTCGTACTGATTGAACTTTGCTATTTGTACACTAATTTTTGACAGGTTGTTTGACACTTGCATTGCTGTCAAGTGTCAATTGGATGAGAAAACTGTTTGAAAGTTAAACTGTCCAACAAAGTAATGTCATGTGGCGAAGTGTAAACTAAAGTGTACAACATAGTGTACATGTAGCAAGGTCCTTATCAATTGAACTTTGCTATTTTAAAGTGACTTTTGACACGTTGGTTGACACTTACATTGTTGTCAAGTGTCAATTGGATGGGAAATCTGTTTGAAATTTTAAATGTGCAATAGGGTAATGTAACGTGGCAAAGTGTAATCTAAAGTGTCTACCATAGTGTACATGTAGCAAGGTTCATACCGATTGAACTTTGCTATTTGTACACTAATTTTTGACACGTTGTTTGACACTTGTATTATTGTAAAGTGTCAATTGAATGGGAAAACTGTTTGAAATTTAAACTGTCCAACAAGGTAATGTCAAGTGCTAAAGTGTAAACTAAAGTGTACACCATAGTGTACCAGTAGCAATGTTCTTACCGATTGAACTTTTCTATTCGTACACTGATTTTTGACACGTTGTTTGACACTTGCATTGTTGCCAAGTGTTAAATGGATGGGAAAACTATTTGAATTTTCAATTGTCCAATAGGATAATGTCACGTGGCAAAGTGGAAACCAAAGTGTGTACACCATAAAGTACATGTAGCAAAGTTCGTACCGATTGAACTTTGCTATTTGTACACTGACTTTTGACACGTTGTTTGACACTTGCATCATCGTCAGGTGTCAATTGGATGAGAAAATTGTTTGAAAGTTAAACTATCCACCAGAGTAATATCACGTGGCAAAGTGAAAACTAAAGTGCACGCCATAGTGTACACGTAGCAAGGTCTTTACCAATTGAACTTTCCTATTTGTACACTGATTTTTCACACGTTGGTTGACACTTGTATTATTGTCAAGTGTCAATTGGATGGGAAAACTATTTAAAATTTAAATTGTCCTACAGGGTAATGTTACGTGGCAAAGTGTAAACTAAAGTGTACGCCATAGTGTACATGTAGCAAGGTTCCCACCGATTGAACTTTTCTATTCGTACACTGATTTTTGACACATTTTTCGACCCTTGCATTATTGTCAAGTGTTAATTGGATGGGAAAATTGTTTGAATTTTCAACTGTCCAATAGGATAATGTCACGTGGCAAATTGGAAACTAAAGTGTGTACACCAAAAAGTACATGTAGCATGGTTCGTACTGATTGAACATTGTTATTTATACACTGACTTTTGACACTGGCATTACTGTCAAGTGTCAATTGGATGGGAAAACTATTTGAAAGTTAAATTGTCCAACAGGGTAATGTCACGTGGCAAAGTGTAATCTAAAGTGTCTACCATAGTGTACATGTAGTAAGGTTCATACCAATTGAACTTTGCTATTTGTACATTGATTTTTGACACGTTGTTTGATACTTGCATTGTTGTAAAGTGTCAATTGAATGGGAAAACTATTTGAAATTTAAACTGTCCAACAAAGTAATTTCGCGTGCCAAAGTGTAAACTAAAGTGTACACCATAGTGTACATGTAGCAAGGTTCTTATCGATTGAACTTTTCTATTTGTACACTGATTTTTGACACGTTGTTTGACACTTGCATTGTTGTCAAGTGTTAATTGGATGAGAAAACTGTTTGAATTTTCAATTGTCCAATAGGATAATGTCATGTGGCAAAGTGGAAACGAAAGTGTGTACACCATAAAGTACATGTAGCAAGGTTCGTACCGATTGAACCTTGCTATTTGCACACTGACTTTTGATACATTGTTTGACACTTGCATTGTTGTCAAGTGCCAATTGGATGGGAAACCCGTTTGAAAGTAAAACTGTTCACCAAGGTAATGTCACGTGGCAAAGTGAAAACTAAAGTGTACATCATAATGTACATGTAGCAGGATCCTTATCGATTAAACTTAGGTATTTGTACACTAATTTTTGACACGTTGGTTGACACTTGCATTGTTGTCAAGTGCCAATTAGACGGGAAAACTGCTTGAAATTTAAACTTTCCAACAACGTAATGTCACATGGCAAATTGTAGGCTAAAGTGACTAAGGTTGTGTGCATGGAGCAAGGTTCATACCGATTGAACTTTGCTATTTGTACACTAATTTTTGACACGTTGGTTGATACTTGTATTGTTGTCAAGTGTAAATTGGATGGGAAAACTGTTTGAAATCTAAACTGTCCAATAGGGTAAAGTCACGTGGCAAAGTATAAACTAAAGTGTCTACCATAATGTACAAGTAGCAAGGTTCACATCGATTGAACTTTAGTATCTGTGCACTAAATTTTTACACGTTGTTTGACACTTGCAATGTTGTCAAGTGTCAATTATATGGAAAAATTGTTTGAAATTTAAACTATCCAACGGGGAAATGTCACGTGGCAAAGTGTAAGCTGAAGTGTACACCATAATGTACATGTAGCAAGATCCTTATCGATTAAACTTAGGTATTTGTACACTAATTTTTGACAGGTTGGCTGATACTTGTATTGTTGTCAAGTGTAAATTGGATGGGAAAACTGTTTGAAATTTAAACTGTCCAGCAGGGTAATGTCACATGGTAAAGTGTAAACTAAAGTGTCTACCATAGTGTACATGTATCAAGGTTCATACCGATTGAACTTTGCTATTTGTACACTAATTTTTGACAGGTTGGCTGATACTTGTATTGTTGTCAAGTGTAAATTGGATGGGAAAACTGTTTGAAATTTAAACTGTCCAGCAGGGTAATGTCACATGGTAAAGTGTAAACTAAAGTGTCTACCATAGTGTACATGTATCAAGGTTCATACCGATTGAACTTTGCTATTTGTACACTAATTTTTGACAGGTTGGCTGATACTTGTATTGTTGTCAAGTGTAAATTGGATGGGAAAACTGTTTGAAATTTAAACTGTCCAGCAGGGTAATGTCACATGGTAAAGTGTAAACTAAAGTGTCTACCATAGTGTACATGTATCAAGGTTCATACCGATTGAACTTTGCTATTTGTACACTAATTTTTGACAGGTTGGCTGATACTTGTATTGTTGTCAAGTGTAAATTGGATGGGAAAACTGTTTGAAATTTAAACTGTCCAGCAGGGTAATGTCACATGGTAAAGTGTAAACTAAAGTGTCTACCATAGTGTACATGTATCAAGGTTCATACCGATTGAACTTTGCTATTTGTACACTAATTTTTGACAGGTTGGCTGATACTTGTATTGTTGTCAAGTGTAAATTGGATGGGAAAACTGTTTGAAATTTAAACTGTCCAGCAGGGTAATGTCACATGGTAAAGTGTAAACTAAAGTGTCTACCATAGTGTACATGTATCAAGGTTCATACCGATTGAACTTTGCTATTTGTACACTAATTTTTGACAGGTTGGCTGATACTTGTATTGTTGTCAAGTGTAAATTGGATGGGAAAACTGTTTGAAATTTAAACTGTCCAGCAGGGTAATGTCACATGGTAAAGTGTAAACTAAAGTGTCTACCATAGTGTACATGTATCAAGGTTCATACCGATTGAACTTTGCTATTTGTACACTAATTTTTGACAGGTTGGCTGATACTTGTATTGTTGTCAAGTGTAAATTGGATGGGAAAACTGTTTGAAATTTAAACTGTCCAGCAGGGTAATGTCACATGGTAAAGTGTAAACTAAAGTGTCTACCATAGTGTACATGTATCAAGGTTCATACCGATTGAACTTTGCTATTTGTACACTAATTTTTGACAGGTTGGCTGATACTTGTATTGTTGTCAAGTGTAAATTGGATGGGAAAACTGTTTGAAATTTAAACTGTCCAGCAGGGTAATGTCACATGGTAAAGTGTAAACTAAAGTGTCTACCATAGTGTACATGTATCAAGGTTCATACCGATTGAACTTTGCTATTTGTACACTAATTTTTGACAGGTTGGCTGATACTTGTATTGTTGTCAAGTGTAAATTGGATGGGAAAACTGTTTGAAATTTAAACTGTCCAGCAGGGTAATGTCACATGGTAAAGTGTAAACTAAAGTGTCTACCATAGTGTACATGTATCAAGGTTCATACCGATTGAACTTTGCTATTTGTACACTAATTTTTGACAGGTTGGCTGATACTTGTATTGTTGTCAAGTGTAAATTGGATGGGAAAACTGTTTGAAATTTAAACTGTCCAGCAGGGTAATGTCACATGGTAAAGTGTAAACTAAAGTGTCTACCATAGTGTACATGTATCAAGGTTCATACCGATTGAACTTTGCTATTTGTACACTAATTTTTGACAGGTTGGCTGATACTTGTATTGTTGTCAAGTGTAAATTGGATGGGAAAACTGTTTGAAATTTAAACTGTCCAGCAGGGTAATGTCACATGGTAAAGTGTAAACTAAAGTGTCTACCATAGTGTACATGTATCAAGGTTCATACCGATTGAACTTTGCTATTTGTACACTAATTTTTGACAGGTTGGCTGATACTTGTATTGTTGTCAAGTGTAAATTGGATGGGAAAACTGTTTGAAATTTAAACTGTCCAGCAGGGTAATGTCACATGGTAAAGTGTAAACTAAAGTGTCTACCATAGTGTACATGTATCAAGGTTCATACCGATTGAACTTTGCTATTTGTACACTAATTTTTGACAGGTTGGCTGATACTTGTATTGTTGTCAAGTGTAAATTGGATGGGAAAACTGTTTGAAATTTAAACTGTCCAGCAGGGTAATGTCACATGGTAAAGTGTAAACTAAAGTGTCTACCATAGTGTACATGTATCAAGGTTCATACCGATTGAACTTTGCTATTTGTACACTAATTTTTGACAGGTTGGCTGATACTTGTATTGTTGTCAAGTGTAAATTGGATGGGAAAACTGTTTGAAATTTAAACTGTCCAGCAGGGTAATGTCACATGGTAAAGTGTAAACTAAAGTGTCTACCATAGTGTACATGTATCAAGGTTCATACCGATTGAACTTTGCTATTTGTACACTAATTTTTGACAGGTTGGCTGATACTTGTATTGTTGTCAAGTGTAAATTGGATGGGAAAACTGTTTGAAATTTAAACTGTCCAGCAGGGTAATGTCACATGGTAAAGTGTAAACTAAAGTGTCTACCATAGTGTACATGTATCAAGGTTCATACCGATTGAACTTTGCTATTTGTACACTAATTTTTGACAGGTTGGCTGATACTTGTATTGTTGTCAAGTGTAAATTGGATGGGAAAACTGTTTGAAATTTAAACTGTCCAGCAGGGTAATGTCACATGGTAAAGTGTAAACTAAAGTGTCTACCATAGTGTACATGTATCAAGGTTCATACCGATTGAACTTTGCTATTTGTACACTGATTTTTGACACGTTTGACACATGCATTGTTGACAAGTGTCAAAAAAATGGGAAAACTATTTGAAATTTAAAATGTTCAACAAAGTAATGTCAAGTGGTAAAGTTTAAACTAAATTATACACCATAGTGTACATGTTGATTCTATTTGTACACTATTTTTTGACACGTCGGTTGACACTTACGTTGTTGTCATGTGTTAATTGGATGGGAAAACTATTTAAAATTTCAACTGTCCAATGGGGTAATGTCACGTGGCAGAATATAGAACAAAGTGTCTACCATAGTGTACTTGTCGCAAGGTTCTTACCGATTCAATTTTGCTATTTGTACACTGATTTTTGCCACGTTGTTTGACACTTGCATTGTTGTCAAGTGTCAATTGAATGGGAAAACTGTTTGAAATTTAAACTGTCCAACAGGATAATTTCACATGGCAAAGTGTAAACTAAAGTGTACGTTGTTTGACACATGCACTGCTGCCAAGTGTCAATTGATAGGAAAACTGTTTGAAATTTTAAACTGTCCAACAGGGTAATGCCACGTGGTAAAGTGTAAACTAAAGTGTGTACACCGTAAATTATATGTTGCAAGGTTCGTACTGATTGAACTTTGCTATTTGTACACTAATTTTTGATAGGTTGTTTGACACTTGCATTGCTGTCAAGTGTCAATTAGATGAGAAAACTGTTTGAAAGTTAAACTGTCCAACAAAGTAATGTCACGTGGCGAAGCGTAAACTAAAGTGTACACCATAGTGTACATGTAGCAAGGTCCTTATCAATTGAACGTTGCTATTTTTACAGTGACTTTTGACACGTTGGTTGACACTTACATTGTTGTCAAGTGTCAATTGGATGAGAAATTTGTTTGAAATTTAAAATGTGCAATAGGGTAATGTAACATGGCAAAGTGTAATCTAAAGTGTCTACCATAGTGTACATGTAGCAATGTTCATACCGATTGAACTTTGCTATTTGTACACTAATTTTTGACACGTTGTTTGACACATGCATTATTGTAAAGTGTCAATTGAATGGGAAAACTGTTTGAAATTTAAACTGTCCAACAAGGTAATGTCAAGTGCTAAAGTGTAAACTAAAGTGTACACCATAGTGTACATGTAGCAATGTTCTTAGCGATTGAACTTTTCTATTTGTACACTGATTTTTGACACATTGTTTGACACTTACATTGTTGCCAAGCGTTAAATGGATGGGAAAACTATTTGAATTTTCAATTGTCCAATAGGATAATGTCACGTGGCAAAGTGGAAACCAAAGTGTGTACACCATAAAGTACATGTAGCAAAGTTCGTACCGATTGAACTTTGCTATTTGTACACTAACTTTTGACACGTTATTTGACACTTGCATCGTCGTCAGGTGTCAATTGGATGAGAAAATTGTTTGAAAGTTAAACTGTCCACCAGAGTAATATCACGTGGCAAAGTGAAAACTAAAGTGCACACCATAGTGTACACGTAGCAAGATCTTTACCAATTGAACTTTCCTATTTGTACACTGATTTTCGACACGTTGGTTGATACTTGTATTATTGTCAAGTGTCAATTGGATGGGAAAACTATTTAAAATTTAAATTGTCCAACAGGGTAATGTCACGTGGTAAAGTGTAAACTAAAGTGTACGCCATAGTGTACTTGTAGCAAGGTTCTCACCGATTGAACTTTTCTATTTGTAAACTGATTTTTGACACGTTTTTCGACCCTTGCATTATTGTCAAGTGTTAATTGGATGGGAAAATTGTTTGAATTTTCAACCGTCCAATAGGATAATGTCACGTGGTAAAGTGGAAACTAAAGTGTGTACACCAAAAAGTACATGTAGCATGGTTCGTACTGATTGAACACTGTTATTTGTACACTGACTTTTGACACTGGCATTGCTGTCAAGTGTCAATTGGATGGGAAAACTGTTTGAAAGTTAAATTGTCCAACAGGGTAATGTCACGTGGCAAAGTGTAAACTAAAGTATACACCATAGAGTACACGTCGCAAGGTCCTTTTCGATTGAACTTCCCTAGTTTTAAACTGATTTTTGACACATTGGTTGACACTTGCATTGTTGTCAAGTGTAAATTGGATGGGAAAACTGCTTGAAATTTAAACTTTCCAACAGCGTAATGTCACATGGCAAAGTGTAAGCTAAAGTGACTACCGTAGTGCACATGTAGCAAGGTTCATACGGATTGAACTTTGCTATTTGTACAGTGATTTTTGACACGTTGATTGACACTTACATTGTTGTCAAGTGGTAATTGGATGGGAAAACTGTTTGAAATTTAAACTGTCCAATAGGGTAATGTCACGTGGCAAAGTACAAACTAAAGTGTATACCATAGTGTACATGTAGCAAGGTTCGTATCGGTTGAACTTCGCTATTTGCACACTGATTTTTGACACGTTGGTTGACACATGCATTGTTGACAAGTGTAAATTGGATGGGAAAACTATTTGAAACTGTCCAACAGGGTAATGTCACGTGGCAAAGTGTAAACTAAAGTGTCTACCATAGTGTACAAGTAGCATGGTTTATACCGATTGAACTTTGGTATTTGTACACTGAATTTATTCTCGTTGTTTGAAACTTGCAATGTTGTCAAGTGTCAATTAGATGGGAAAACTGTTTGAAATTTAAACTATCCAACGGGGAAATGTCACGTGGCAAAGTGTAAGCTGAAGTGTACACCATAATGTACATGTAGCAAGATCCTTATCGATTAAACTTAGGTATTTGTACACTAATTTTGACACGTTGCTTGACACTTGCATTGTTGTCAAGTGCCAACTAGATGGGAAAACTGCTTGAAATTTAAACTTTCCAACAATGTAATGTCACGTGGCAAATTGTGGGCTAAAGTGACTACCGTAGTGTGCATGGAGCAAGGTTCATACCGATTGAACTTTGCTATTTGTACACTAATTTTTGACACGTTGGTTGATACTTGTATTGTTGTCAAGTGTAAATTGGATGGGAAAACTGTTTGAAATCTAAACTGTCCAATAGGGTAATGTCACGTGGCAAAGTGTAAACTAAAGTGTCTACCATAATGTACAAGTAGCAAGGTTCACATCGATTGAACTTTAGTATTTGTACACTAAATTTTTACACGTTGTTTGATACTTGCAATGTTGTCAAGTGTCAATTAGATGGGAAAACTATTTGAAATTTAAACTATCCAACGGGGAAATGTCACGTGGCAAAGTGTAAGCTGAAGTGTACACCATAATGTACATGTGGCAAGATCCTTATCGATTAAACTTAGGTATTTGTACACTGATTTTTTGACACATTGGTTGACACTTGCATTGTTGTCAAGTGCCAACTAGATGAGAAAACTGCTTGAAATTTAAACTTTCCAACAACGTAATGTCACGTGGCAAATTGTGGGCTAAAGTTACTACCGTAGTGTACATGGAGCAAGGTTCATACTGATTGAACTTTGCTATTTGTACACTAATTTTTGATACGTTGGTTGATACTTGTATTGTTGTCAAGTGTAAATTGGATGGGAAAACTGTTTGAAATTTAAATTGTCCAATAGGGTAAAGTCACGTGGCAAAGTGCAAACTAAAGTGTCTACCATAATGTACAAGTAGCAAGGTTCACATCGATTGAACTTTGGTATTTGTACACTAAATTTTTACATATTGTTTGACACTTGCAATGTTGTCAAGTGTCAATTAGAAGGGAAAATTATTTGAAATTTAAACTATCCAACAACGTAATGTCACGTGGCAAAGTGTAAACTAAAGTGTACACCATAGTGTACATGTAGCAAGGGTCTCACCGATTGAACTTTTCTATTTGTACACTGATTTTTAACACGTTGTTTGACTCTTGAATTATTGTCAAGTGTTAATTGGATGGGAAAATTGTTAGAATTTTAAACTGTCCAATAGGATAATGTCACGTGGCAAAGTGGAAACCAAAGTGTGTACACCATAAAGTACATGTAGCAAAGTTCGTACCGATTGAACTTTGCTATTTGTACACTAATTTTTGACACGTTGTTTGACACTTGCATTGTTGCCAAGTGTTAATTGGATGGGAAAATTGTTAGAATTTTAAACTGTCCAATAGGATAATGTCACGTGGCAAAGTGGAAACCAAAGTGTGTACACCATAAAGTACATGTAGCAAAGTTCGTACCGATTGAACTTTGCTATTTGTACACTAATTTTTGACACGTTGTTTGACACTTGCATTGTTGCCAAGTGTTAATTGGATGGGAAAATTGTTAGAATTTTAAACTGTCCAATAGGATAATGTCACGTGGCAAAGTGGAAACCAAAGTGTGTACACCATAAAGTACATGTAGCAAAGTTCGTACCGATTGAACTTTGCTATTTGTACAATGATTTTTGACACGTTGGTTGACACTTGTATTATTGTCAAGTGTCAATTGGATGGGAAAACTGTTTAAAATTTAAATTGTCGAACAGGGTAATGTCATGTGGCAAAGTGTAAACTAAAGTGTACACCATAGTGTACATGTAGCAAGGTTCTCACCGATAGAACTTTTCTATTTGTACACTGATTTTTAACACGTTGTTTGACCCTTGAATTATTGTCAAGTGTTAATTGGATGGGAAAATTGTTTGAATTTTCAACTGTCCAATAGGATAATGTCACGTGGCAATGTGGAAACTAAAGTGTGAACACCATGAAGTATATGTAGCACGGTTCGTACTCATTGAACTCTGTTATTTGTACACTGACTTTTGACACATTGTTTGACACTAGCATTGCTGTCAAGTGTCAATTGGATGGGAAAACTATTTGAAAGTTAAACTGTCCGACAGAGTTATGTCACGTGGCAAAGTGTAAACTAAAGTATACACCATAGAGTATACGTCGCAAGGTCCTTTCCGATTGAACTTTGCTATTTTTAAACTAATTTTTGACACATTGGTTGACTCTTACATTGTTGTAAAGTGTCAATTGGATGGGAAAACTGCTTGAAATTTAAACTTTCCAACAGCGTAATGTCATGTGGCAAAGTGTAAGCTAAAGTGACTACTGTAGTGTACATGTAGCAAGGTTCATACCGATTGAACTTTGCTATTTATACACTAATTTTTGACACGTGGGTTGACACTTGCATTGTTGTCAAGTGTAAATTGGATGGAAAAACTATTTGAAATTTAAAATGTCCAATAGGGTAATGTCACGTGGCAAAGTGTAAACTAAAGTGTGTATCATAGTGTACATGTAGCAAGGCTCGTACCGGTTGAACTTTGCTATTTGTACACTGATTTTTGACACGTTGGTTGACACTTGCATTGTTGTCAAGTGTAAATTGGATGGGTAAACTATTTGAAATTTAAACTGTCCAACAGGGTAATGTCACGTGACAAAGTGTAAACTAAACTGTCTACCATAGTGTACAAGTAGCATGGTTTATACCGATTGAACTTTGGTATTTGTACACTGAATTTTTTCACGTTGTTTGAAACTTACAACATTGTCAAGTGTCAATTAGATGGAAAATTGTTTGAAATTTAAACTATCCAACGGGAAAATGTCACGTGGCAAAGTGTAAACTGAAGTGTACACCATAATGTACATGTAGCAAGATCCTTATCGATTAAACTTAGGTATTTGTACACTGATTTTTGACACGTTGGTTGACACTTGCATTGTTGTCAAGTGCCAATTAGATGGGAAAACTGCTTGAAATTTAAACTTTCCAACAACGTAATGTCACGTGGCAAATTGTAGGCTAAAGTGACTACCGTAGTGTACATGTAGCAAGGTTCATACCGATTGAACTTTTCTATTTGTACACTAATTTTTGACATGTTAGTTGATACTTGTATTGTTGTCAAGTGTAAATTGGATGGGAAAACTGTTTGAAATTTAAACTGTCCAACAGGGTAAAGTCACGTAGCAAAGTGTAAACTAAAGTGTACACCATAGTGTACATGTAGCAAGGTTCTCACTGATAGAACTTTTTTATTTGTACACTGATTTTTGACACGTTGCTTGAGCCTTGCATTATTGTCAAGTGTTAATTGGATGGAAAAATTGTTTGAATTTTCAATTGTCCAATAGTATAATGTCACGTGGCAATGTGGAAACTAAAGTGTGTACACCATAAAGTATACGTAGCACGGTTCGTACTGATTGAACTTTCTTATTTGTACACTGACTTTTGACACACTGTCTAACACTTGCATTGTTGTCAAGTGTCAATTGGATAAAAAAACTATTTGAAATTTAAACTGTCCAACAGGGAAATGTCATGGATGGGAAAACTCTTGAAATTTAAACTTTCCAACAGCGTAATGTCACATGGCAAAGTGTAAGCTAAAGTGACTACCGTAGTGTACATGTAGCAAGGTTCATACCGATTGAACTTTGCCTTTTGTACACTGATTTTTGACACGTTGGTTGACACTTGCATTGTTGTCAAGTGTAAATTGGATGGGAAAAACGTTTGAAATTTAAAATGTCCAATAGGGTAATGTCACGTGGCAAAGTGTAAACTAAAGTGTGTACCATAGTGTACATGTAGCAAGGTTCGTACCGGTTGAACTTTGCTAATTGTTCACTGATTTTTGATGCATTGGTTGACACTTGCATTGTTGTCAAGTGTAAATTGGATGGGAAAACTATTTGAAATTTAAACTGTCCAACAGGGTAATGTCACGTGGCAGAGTGTAAACTAAACTGTCTACCATAGAGTACAAGTAGCATGGTTTATACCGATTGAACTTTGGTATTTGCACACTGAATTTTTTCACGTTGTTTGAAATTTACAATATTGACAAGTGTCAATTAGATGGAAAAACTATTTGAAATTTAAACTATCCAACAGGGAAATGTCGCGTGGCAAAGTGTAAACTGAAGTGTATACCATAATGTACATGTAGCAAGATCATTATCGATTAAACTTAGGTATTTATACACTGATTTTTGTCACGTTGGTTGACACTTGCATTGTTGTCAAGTGCCAATTATATGGGAAAACTGCTTGAAATTTAAACTTTCCAAAAACGTAATGTCACGTGGCAAATTGTAGGCTAAAGTGACTATTGTAGTGTACATGTAGCAAGGTTCATACCGATTGAACTTTGCTATTTGTACACTAATTTTTGACACGTTGGTTGATACTTGTATTGTTGTCAATTGTAAATTGGATGGGAAAACTGTTTGAAATTTAAACTGTCCAATAGGGTAAAGTCACGTGGCAAAGTGTAAACTAAAGTGTCTACCATAATGTACAAGTAGCAAGGTTCACATCGATTGAACTTTAGTATTTGTACACTAAATTTTTACACGTTGTTTGACACTTGCAATGTTCTCAAGTGTCAATTAGATGGGAAAATTGTTTGAAATTTAAACTATCCAACAACGTAATGTCACGTGGCAAAGTGTAAACTAAAGTGTACACCATAGTGTACATGTAGCAAGGTTCTCACTGATTGAACTTTTCTGTTTGTACACCGATTTTTGACACGTTGTTTGACACTTGCATTGTTGTCAAGTGTTAATTGGATGAGAAAACTGCTTGAATTTTCAATTGTCCAATAGGATAACGTCACGTGGCAAAGTGGAAACTAAAGTGTGTACACCATAAAGTACATGTAGCAAGGTCCTTACCGATAGAACTTTGCTATTTGTACACTGATTTTTGACACGTTGGTTGACACTTCCACTGTTGTCAAGTGTCAATTGGATGGGAAAACTGCTTAAAATTTAAACTTTTCAACAACGTAATGTCACGTGGCAAAGTGTAAGCCAAAGTGACTACCATAGTGTAAATGTAGCAAGGTTCATACCGATTGAACTTTGCTATTTGTGCACTGATTTTTGACACATTGGTTGACACTTGCATTGTTGTCAAGTGTAAATTGGATGGGAGAACTGTTTGAAATTTAAACTGTCCAACAGGGTAAGGTCACGTGGCAAAGTGTGAACTAAAGTGTCTACCATAGTGTACAAGTAGCAAGGTTCACATCGATTGAACTTTGG
>NW_019263124.1:0-2374 GCF_002742605.1 Olea europaea var. sylvestris
AGAAATTGAAGGCAGCCGACTTTGAGGGTGAGATGTGAGATTCAACCATTGCTTCCTTAATTCTTCTTCTCTTTGTAATATTATAGTCATCACCACCATTGATCCTTTGAGGGTAGAAGAAGGCAACTATGTGAGGATGAAAACTTGGGACAACCAAAGTGAAGGTTTGGTTTGGGTAGAACCTTAGTAATTGTGCTATTCGTTTGATTTTTTTATTTATTTATTTTTTTGAGCTTGCGTTGTTGAGAAATCTGTCAAAAATCGAGCAAAAGGTAGCTTGAAGTAGGCTAAAATCGATCTGGAAAATTGGAACGAAAACTGTTCAGATTTTGAAAAGTCTATTCGGAGCTGTAAACCTATTTTCTGGCTAAATGACTAACCTGTTAGCCAAAAAAGACCACCGGTGGACCGTGCAGACGAAGGCTATCAAAGGTGACAAACGCATGGCCATCAACTACGGTGCATGACAGTAGCACGTGAGTCCTACTGGCAGTGTCGATGGTGACGCGTAAGTCGGATTTCCATGACGGCATCAAAAGATAGAGTGTTGCTGACGACAAGATGGACCCCTTGGTGTTGTTGAATTTCAATTTCGAGCGATATGGTGAAATTTGGACGAGTCTACCCTTTAATGTTTGGGTGCCGAGTGCCATTTCAAATTGCCACAGTTGACGGAAGCTTTGGGGCAAATAGTAGTCACCCTAAAGCGGTAAATTTAATCTCTCGATATTTAAAATCCTTCAGACGTTGTTTGCTTGGTATCGTGTTATTTCCCTTTTATTATTGCAGTTATGGTTATCGTGTAGGGAAACAATTTACTTTTTGCACTAAGAGTCATCGTGTTGGGTAATATTAGAATTGGGGTTACTGTGAAAGGATACCCATTGCCTTTTACTAGACTTAGGAATTACTTGCCTTGAATTTTTTGTGAATTTGTCACCAATTATTTTTTTCACTATTAGAGTTGTATGTGACCTTATGAAAGTTCTATTTGACTATTCTATGTGAATTATATCTTTATTTTCTTTGTGGTCATTGTTGGTTGCATTTTGTTTTTGTGCATTTTTTGGTGAAATGACAACCCATTTTGAGTTGTGTTTTTCTAATGGAAAAAAGGTGATTTTTCAATTTGGCAAAATGAATATTTTTTTATATTTTTTAATGGCAAACGTAGGTTTAGGGCAAATGCAAAAAGTAAGATATGTTTTAACTACAATATTTTAGACTTGGTGAAATAAATTATTTTGGGAATGATAATAAAAGGAAAGATGAAGAAAGAGACAACACGATTATGGCTTTAGAGTCAAGTGATGACTCTAGTGAGGTTTATTGAGAGTAAACTTAGTTATTGCATGCATCTCTATAATCCTTTCCGCACTTATGTAATTGCTTAATTCTGTAGTGTTTCTATGCTACACTTTCAATTTGTTTATGTATAACTGCATGATTAAGTGTGATCTTATTACTTTTTGTAATGTGTTTGCATGCATAGTGGGTTGAGATTTATGGTGTACTCATTTTCCTCAATGAATAATGTGAGAGAGTGTGGTAGTAAGAAGAAAGAGGGATAGCCATTTTTTCCTTTACTTTGTAAGCCTATGTGATTTGTGAGATTATGTAGGGTAGCCATATGTAGGTTATCTTTTTCCTCTTTGTGAACCTCTTTTATGAATGTAGTGAAGTAACCAACTTTTATTCTATTCTGTTTGTGAGTGCCATCTTCCTTTGTGGACCTTTTTCGAGCATTGATGTTGGAGTAACCTTGTGGTATGTGGGTCGATTTAAATTGAGCCTTAACCTTTCTGGTCGTCAATGGTGTTGATTTTTGCTATAGTAGTTTGAGATGCATTAGCAGTAAGTGTGAGGATGCCTTTTTGGTAATGTGGAGTATAGACACCTATGGGTACATTAATGATTTGTACTGGGGATATGGAGTGTGACATTTGGATCACGAGTGAAGAGGTGTTTAAATATTGAAATTCTTTATCTGTGAAGACCCTGATCGAATGGAGTGTGAGAGACTTCTATCACTTCTGTTAGGTGAAAACCTATTATCCACTTAGATTGAGAAAAGTGATGTGGTGATAAAGGATTATCCCATAGACTTAGGATTTATTGTGATTTCCCAGTTAGACATGAGTTGAGTGATCAGTCTAGTGAGCATGGTGGTGATGAAAGGAGATATGTCTTCTCGAAGTGTGAGCAATACAGAATAGGATAGGATAAGTGTGGTGAGATCTTTTCATTGGGTCATTTTATGCATTTGTTGCATATGTGTTGGCCGTGTGTTAGATTAACTTGGTGTTAATTTATTGTTCTGTGTGAACGTGATTTTTTGAAAAGATCTGTGTGTTATCATATATTATATCTTTAT
>NW_019263124.1:3394-84085 GCF_002742605.1 Olea europaea var. sylvestris
CGACATCGTTGACGATGCTATGGTCTCTTCTCGTCGATTGTTACTGAACAAAGTTTAATATTTCTTTCTTTAATATTTTTTTTCTCTAAAGTTCCTCAAGGAATATTACAACAATAACTTAAGATATTTTTTTTTTCATTTTTTCATTATAATATTACTGTTACATTTTTGGGTCTTGTCAAATATTGGACTTAGGCAAAGCTAAATGACTTTATACTCGAGCCAGTTCTAATAAGCTATAATAACATGACACAATAATTAATTGGTAGATAAGCTTACGTTGAATCTCAAAAATTAAATGAAATTTGCTGAACTGATGTGTCATGTCAATACTAATTTTGTAAGAACATACATAAAAGAAGTGTGAAAAATATTATATAGCTCTTTATGACAGAGATCCGGTGGTTTTTGAGCTTGAGGACTTCATCTAGCACTCCATACAATCCGAGGAGGGAAAAGATAACTACATAGAATTAGTTGAAAGAAAAACTTTCCTGTTCCATTGTTTTCAACAACAGAAATGACTCGATGGTGAGTTGAAATTGATTTTACCGTAACCCGCGAAGGTATTTCTTTTCTTGTTTCATTATTGTATATGTTATATCTATAAATTACGTGGCATGTGTGTGATAGAAGAGGTCTCATATTGGCCGACTCAACATCGATTATTTAATTGGATTGGACTTATTAAATTAAGTAAAATAACCGCATCTTGAATTTGAACTTGGACCCATCTCACTAAACCCTCTTGGATATTTCCACTTCACTATATATATGTAAGATCATTTAACACTAAGGAACATTCTAATCCTAACAGACAACGTCTCCTATTTCTTGCACTCATTGTCTCCCGTCCAAATGTTAACTTGACTGTTGGAGTACAAACTATCGTCGAACTTTTTTCTCAGTATGTAGCCTTTGCATCCTACCTGAGTGTTCTAATGTGTAGGTGATATTTACGTGGAGGTAAGGTGACCAGAATTCTGTTGATCACGTGTTCCGAAGAATTTTGAGGTCAACGGTATGAGTTAAAATATTTTTTATCAAACCTATGGGGTTGAGTTGAATATTAAAGTAGAATCACTTTCATAGTCCTAATAAGCTTACATCAGTAAAGTTATCACGTTTAATCAAAACTTCGGGACATTCTTCCACTTTATTGAGACAAATACGGTTTGAGTCATGTGACACGTGCAACTTTATTTGCCTTAATATGTAATGGCATTATTTGATAAAATCATGTGAGGTTCATCCCCACGTGTAACCAAGTGCCAAAAAAAAAAACGTTGGAGGTAACAATTAAAGGAATAAAATGATCTATGTACAGAATACATAACAATTTAACCCATGCAGAAACATTACATGGAGACGCAAAGGGCAAGTTAAGTTATTTATAGTCAATAACATGCAAGTAACTGCTTGCACTTAGACAACTCGCAAAGGGCAATCAAGATCGAAGTGAAGAGCTCCGCGCAACTACAAGTAATCAACGCTCTCAAATTATGCAGATCTTTACGAAACTATGCATACATTGAGATATATCAATGAGAGATTGGACTTATCAAAGTTTGTCTATGGTCAAACATAGTAAATTTCGAAATTACATCGACCCCGAAAGTGATCACGATCCCATAAAATACTTGACTTGAAAAGGAACGTGACAAGATTACATAAGTTCAACTTAACCTTATTGCAATGTATTTTCATTTATTGGATGCCATGATATATGCTCTCCTTGTAAGGCTGCTCTTTTCTGTTTCTTCATTTTGTATAAATACTCCACCTACGTTGTGGTTTGACCCATAAAAAAATAATAATAATAATTAGGCATGATTAATTAAAAATTCTGATAGAATTATCTCTTGTAATAAATCTCACTGACCAACACTTGTCTAGCACATATATTTTTTCGGAGTTCCCGAGTTTTTCAACAATAAGACATTTTTTATGAATCTAGCATTTTAGCCTGATCTTAGGATAGATTCATGACTCTTATATTGAACATATCAATTACGATAAACTAGTTTTCTACAGTTTCACTTATTAAAGACTTACGTGACACTGACAAGAGGTTTAGATGGACTATCTCTTTGATTCTAAAATCTACAAATCCAATCATAAAACTTAGACAAGTAATATCCTACCACTATTGCAAAAGATATATCCTTAGCCAGCAAGCAGATCTGTTCATGAAATTAATTCGTTTCGATTTAAAACTACTGCAAGTGTACGGCTCGTTAACAAGTAATAAAGTGAAATATTAAGTTTCGAATATTGTCCCACAGAGATCAAATAGTTCAATTTTATCTACCTTAACCTTAACCGAAACGAATTTGCTAAAATAGATATTTAACCTAAGAAAAACCCTAATTTAGTGAAACCCTAATTTTGCTAAACATATTATAAAATGAATTGACTATGCAAACAATGTGTTTAAATGAAATTAATCACAATGCGATGATTGGGACGCAAAATTGATTGTATTCAATAAAATTTGAAAACACTACGATCGCGAATTCCTATGTAATAATCACTTAAAACCCTAATTTCACAATCTGACAACACAATTTGATTATTGACAACTCGATGCTCCTAAATCTATCCAACACAGTCTCTCGAGCAATATTGAATATATTCTTATGTACCACCGGCCTATATCTTTATGACGGATACATATATATAAAAATGCATGGGACTTTATAAGCAATTAACGAATCACGCAAAGCATAGAGGTATATTTCTATCCCCTATTGGACCCTACGATGATCTATACCTTGTCAAATATATTTCCCTTCTCTCAAATGTAAGAAATAAATCACCACACATCATATAATCGCATGCACTCAATCATGGATGAAATTAATGTATACAAATCATTCAAATAGTCAAATATGCGTTTAATTATCAAATTGCAAGAATTAAAATCCAAAGATCATATTACACAGTTCATCAATCTCCTAGTATGAAAAAACTTAGCCTAACAGTGAGAATCTAAAGGAATACATAAATTCTTGAAAATAAAACATCACCGGATATTGAAATTTGATGAAATCTTGATATTTTTTGTGAAATCCCTTGTTGATCTCCCTCAATTTGGTCTCCAAGAAGTGTTTTTGTTCTCCTCCAGTGAGTTCTTAATTCTAACAAATCTGGGCTTTTATATCGTGTAAAAATCGAAGTCCATAAGAATTTTATTGAAAAATGGAAATTGCAAAATCAACCCCCGAAGAATGCCTATGCGACTGTATAAGCTAAAAAAATTGGGATTTTAGTTTCGGATGGCATAGGTGCCCCTTTTTCCACAATGTTGATTTTAGTCCTTGAACTTTATTTTTCCCAATCTTGGCCTCGTTTCTTCCTTCTTTTCATTCCATCGATCCATGTTAACCTCCAATTGGTACTTGGCTTGATCCAATCTTTGATTGCTTCTTTGGTTCATCTTTTGGAAATTTGCATTTTTGGTCCCTGAATTTTCATTTTGATTCATTTTGGTCCTATTAGCTTCTTTTTTCTCGTGAATTCCATCATGTCCATCAGCAGACCCTACAATCCTAGAATTAAACGAATTTAGGTCACATTTCAAACACTTTGCTTATATTTTAGTCATATTTGTGAGTTATATAAGTACATAAAAACGCACTTATCAAATCTCCCAAACTTGAAATGTTGTTTGTCCTTAAACAAGATAGTGACTTAACTCTCAACAAACATGGCCTAATAACCTGCCATATCTCAAGATTGGAGTTCAATAATTAACACAGGAAACAGTTTCAATAGTGTAAGGATAAAATTAACCTTTACTTGTCGAATGCAATACTTATTGTGTGTGTGTGTGTGTGTGAACTCATACCAACATATCAAGCTCATGATTGGTTTAATCCCGACCCCAAAATGGTCAAATATATCCTTACTTCGCTCGAAAGATATACAACCCTCCCATACTTATTTTTTTCACTCAATTATCCGGAGTTGTGTTTTTAAAGTAAGGTTCTAGTGACTATAATCATTGCTCTCTCTTAGTTTGAATAAATCTCACTATCACAAGTTCACATATTAACAAATGAAGGCTCTTCTAAATTTTCTTGCTTCAACACTTAGGATTAAACTCAATTACTTGCCTTGTCTTGAAGGTGTGATTTTTATCAGCCGAATGTCCAAGGGCTTCATCCATACTATCGTACTATGTATTTTCATCTTCTGGATTTTTATTTTTATTTTTTTGATGTCATCTCATCATTTGCTTTCTATATAACCCCTTTAACGAGTTTTGAGTCGGTGACTCCCAAACCAGTTGGTCTTAGGGCACCATATTTTATACCCTTGCAGGCTTATTCACTTGAGTTATAAATACTCGATCAGATAACTTTTTATTGATCTCTTTCCCTCTTGCTTTCTATATAACCTTTGTAATGAGCTTTGGGCCGGAGACTCTCAAACCAGTTGGCTTTAGGACACCATATTTCGAGATATCCTTAAAGGCTTACTTGCTCAAGTCATAAAGGCTTGAGAAGGTTTCATATTTTCATAACCTAGATTTATGCCTGTTATTATTTTTCTAGACATTTGGTCTCTAAAATCAACCTCCAATTTAAGACTTTCACCTAGTCTTCATTTCACTTGTCTAGGCAATCCACAGAGTGTAATTCATGCACGGAACCACACTTATCTCAATGTTCCCCTATAATTGTTAAACCATCTCCAAACTATTCAACAATTTTTGGTTTATAGGTCTACATTCATTTATGGCTTAATCTAATCGAGGTTTTCTAGTTTCTCCTACTTTATTCAAACCAATCACTCACCTAACATGTATGGCATGAGTGGCGTGCATATGGAATATCAAGTACTATATCAACAAGTATCAGTTAATCAAATTCTGCATCATATCCACAGTTCCTAACACATACTTATTCCAATAATCACATCATTGCCGGCAAGACTATCAAACCCACATAAGCATGCAATGAACCTAATACAGCATATTGATCCAATAGTCACTCATCTTGCACACAATATGCAACCAGTAACAAAAAGTATTAATGGACTGTGATTGTTTCAAAATGGATTACATTACATGCCAATAATTTAGTTTGCAAAACGTGTCACCATTCAAAATATGCCATCAAACCCAAACTTATACAATACATTGCCCTCAATGTGAAAAGTAAAGGCTTTAAAAAGGAATAATTTGAAGGACAAGTACAAATTAAAAATAACAAAATGAGTTAAATAAAACTCCCCTAATCACAGTGGTAGTGGTGACAGATAACTGGGTCTCACAGTGTCCTCGCCTGGTGGAGGTGAGAAATGGGCCAAGATTTGCCTTAATAGGCCCGACTGATGGGCCTACTCTGCCTGCATAGCTCTCATCATGCTACTCTATGCTCTAGCTTCACTCTTCGTGCTACGCATTTGTTCCCAAGTATCATTTACCCTTATCTGTATACCATCCATTCTGCCCACATACATACTCAGCCACTCGTTCATAGTCTCCATCTCCCTCCTAGCTGATTGGGCCTCCTGATAAGCAGATTGTGCCATGGTTTGAATGGTACTAATATCACGTCGAGCTGTCTACATGTCGGTCGTCAAGGTCCCTAGAGCTTATTGGATAACCTGTATGTCACGGTTGGTCACCGTGAGAGTCGCGAATGTCAGACGCAATAACTGAGTATCAATTTCCATCAGTGGCGTAGGACCATGTGACATCTCTTCATCTACATTTGCCTATCCTACTACGACTTGCTGTTGCCTATGTCGCTTATTTTCTTCCTTCTCCCTATGCTTTATCTTGTTCTTTCCTGAGGCTCCAATGTAGTACACTTTATAGGAGGACTAGGTTTGGCAGGTGCTTTCCCCGGTGGGATATTGACACCTGCAGCTTTGCATATTCCGCTGATCAGGCTAGGAAAGATCAAAGAACTATGTCCATCTCCCAAAGTACCCAAATAGTGTATCTGGTCACAGCAGAGCGTGGCCAGATCTATCTTATTTCTCCGAACCAAGTGATAGATGAAACCAGCTGTGGAATCTGTAAATGTTGTTCTATACGATGTTGGCTCTATATTGTGGCACAAAAACAACCACAGGATCACTACGGATGGAATAAGCTCAATTTGGTGCCATTCAGTAGTTCGGAGTGGCCAAGCATTCTCTCATCCCAATAAGACCTCTGCCACTTCGTTCCAATTATATTCGCCCCGAGATGGGGGTTTTGTTGTTCCACGTGAACTGATAATAATCATGGATAACCTCAGGTGAGAACATGATCCACTGTCCCCGAACCCATGTCTGATGCAAATGGTCAGAGCCCGGTGTATCAATGTCGACATAGAAATTTGCATAGAACTCTGCAACCAAATTTTCGTACACAGGGTGTGGTTACTCTACTATTTTCTCCCATTCACATTGCTCGACCAAAGTGGCCAATTCAAAGCCAGGAAAATCATCCAATTTTGCTCGCCTCTCTGGAATTAATGCCCACCGACTTACAACGTTCGAATATTGGGCTGCTGTCTCGGAGTTCAGGAATCTTCGTAAATCCTCTTCTAACTCTCTAGTACATGCCATCCCAGATTATGTTCCAGCTTTATCTGTTCCTTTGAAGTTCTTTTCAGCGACATTCTACAAAAATAAAATTTCAATGTTAAAACCAAAGAATGCAATGAGCGAGGCATGTAGAAAACAAGAAAGTCGATTTTTGACACAGGAATCCCCCAAACTTACTTCGAGATGTATGTATAACACATTGGTATGCAACATTGAAGACATGATATTTAGAATAATAAAAATATTTCTCCAATAAGAAAACTAACATATTTATGCCTAAACATGCATTTTATGAAATTTTGACCCATAATTGAGTGCGCATTTTCACCCACGGGCATCACAAAAAAGTATCGAAATTTTCTTTGGCCATCTTTAGGCTTATGGAAGTATTCAATGTGGTCTAGCATATACTCAAATTTCAAGTTGATCGGAGATCGTTTTGTTAGGTAAATGAATGGGCTAAGTAGGTGACGTAGGGTGCCGTGACCTAGCCATGTCGTGTCTACTTGTATGCAATTTAGGGCTTTGTGTTTTCCAAAGTCATTCGTGCAATATCTCATCACCCACATGCGACTCACATTAATTGTAATGCATGACACAAGCAAAGTTTACAAAACTCCATAGAATTCGTTACTTAGGCAATTTGTCGAACATCTTGTGTGCATAATGAAATTCTCTTAACTTTGGCATTTGGTACTTTAGAATCTAGCTCCCTTTTTCACAGATCAAAGATGTATGTATAACACATTGGTATGCAACATTGAAGACATGATATTTAGAATAATAAAAATATTTCTCCAATAAGAAAACTAACATATTTATGCCTAAACATGCATTTTATGAAATTTTGACCCATAATTGAGTGCGCATTTTCACCCACGGGCATCACAAAGAAGTATCGAAATTTTCTTTGGCCATCTTTAGGCTTATGGAAGTATTCAATGTGGTCTAGCATATACTCAAATTTCAAGTTGATCGGAGATCGTTTTGTTAGGTAAATGAATGGGCTAAGTAGGTGACGTAGGGTGCCGTGACCTAGCCATGTCGTGTCTACTTGTATGCAATTTAGGGCTTTGTGTTTTCCAAAGTCATTCGTGCAATATCTCATCACCCACATGCGACTCACATTAATTGTAATGCATGACACAAGCAAAGTTTACAAAACTCCATAGAATTCGTTACTTAGGCAATTTGTCGAACATCTTGTGTGCATAATGAAATTCTCTTAACTTTGGCATTTGGTACTTTAGAATCTAGCTCCCTTTTTCACAGATCAATCATAAACACCACAAAAATACCCAAACTCCATCAAATACCGACAATAGAAAGAAAAATTCTCCTAATTTCGGTATTGATGGAATAGGGTGTAGAGAATTTACCTTGCAAACTTGTAAAGATTTGGAACTGTAATACCACCACTAAGTGAATGCAAGATGTGTTGTAATGTGAGTTATGAATTGTGATGAGTTGTGGATCTTGTGATGGAGGTGCGTGAGTTGAGATGTTTGGGAGGAGAGAGATGTGAGTTGAGAAAGTTGGGGAAGGGGATTTGTGTGTTTTGGGGGGGTGTGTGTCGTGAACAATACTAAATATTTTTTTTCGAACTTACTCTATGCGACCGCATAGAGTAAGATGGTGCTGTCACATAGAGAAAAATATCAGGGCCAATTTAGCCCCAGACCATGGTGGTAAGACCGCATGATAACTAAAGCGCCATTTTTTTTAAATGCACCAAAAAGATTTGAAAATACATTTGACTTTACTAACACGACTTTTATCAAATATACCCCTAAAACGTGGTTTTCAATCGGTTAATTGACCCGGCTCCTTACACACCCAAAAAATTTGAGAATATTTTAACCAACATGGGTATGTGCCAGCCAATGGACTTAGTATCAAAACCAATTTTTCAATTGAATTCAAACCACACTCTAGACAATTTTATGAAAATTGATTGTGTGCTTCGAAATGCGTGAATGTCGCAACCTATCACCCCAAGACAACTCAATTCAACCCCAAATCATACTCGATGCATAGGGCTTCGTGTGTGTAGTGCTTAGCCTCTTCTAACATGCATGGATGATCGATGACCTACCTATCAACTATCATAAATGTGAACATAAAATGGAGAAATTTCTAAGCTAATGTGAAAAGCAAAATAAATTAAAAGGATACTGTGGGTTACCTCCCACTCAACGCTAGTTTATAGTCGATAACTCGACTTTTCCACTTCTGCTTCAATTAGGCCCCAAGTTGAACGGTGGACTTTTGCTTGGAGAAGTCACCGCCCCAGTAGTGTTTCAACATTTGTCCATTAACTGTGAACATGCCTTTTGTTTCATGGCTAACCTGTATAGCTCCATATGGAAGAACTTTAGTGACAGTGTAGGGACCCGACCACCTTGACCTTAATTTTCCAGGGAACAGCTTGAGTCTCGAGTTATATAACAAAATTTTTTTCCCACTTCGAACTCTCGCCTCTGAATATGTAGGTCATGCCATCTTTTGGTGCGTTCTTTAATAAGCTTCGAGTTTTTATATGCTTCCATCCTGAATTCATCTTAACTCATTGAGCTGCAATAAATGTCTTTTCATCGACGGCCTTCAAATCCATCTTCAACTGTTTCATAACCCAGTATGCCCGATGTGCTGTCTCCATTGCCCATAATGCATCGTTCAACTTTTTAGACTAGTCCTATCGGGAAGAATTCACTGTAACCTCTAATATTCTCTTCAACTGCCGATTAGACACTTCAACTTGCCCGCAGGTTTGTGGATGGTATGGGGTTGCTACGAGGTGTTTAACCCCATATTTACTCAATAATTGCTCAAATTGACGATTGCAAAAGTGTTTGCCCCCGTCACTAATTATTGCCCGCGGTGTGCCATATCTGGTAAAGATGTATTTCTTCAAAAACCCAATTACCACTTTCGCGTCGTTCGTTGGCAATGCAACTGCTTCCACCCATTTTGACACATAATCAACGGCTACCAGGATGTATTGATTTGAAAATGATGGGGAAAACGGTCCCATAAATTCGATTCCCTAGACGTCAAATATCTCGACTTCCAATATGCTGTTTAGTAGCATCCCATTTCTTCTTGAGACATTCCCAGTGCCTTGACATCTATCACACCTCTTTACAAACTCAAAGGCATCTTTGAACAATGTAGGCCAATAAAACCCTGACTGTAAGATCTTTGTGGCAGTCTTTGAAGCTTCTAGGTGCCCCGCATAGGCAGATGAATGACAATGCTCAAAAACCTTGGGTACTTCATCTTCAGGTATACACCTTCTCACAATTTGATCAACCCCTCGCCTATAGAGAATAAGATCTTCCCAAAATAGTATTTTATCTTGGCAAAGAACTTCTTCATCTGGTGACTCGAGTAATCTGGTGGTGCGATTGACTTAGCCAAATAGTTGACGGTATCTGCATACCACGGGGCTTCTTCTGCATTGAACATCTACTCATCTGGAAAAATTTCGTTGATATCCATTGACGCTTCCGGTTCTTCAAGTTCCAATCTCGATAGGTGATCTACTACCACGTTTTCACTACCCTTCTTGTTCCTGATTTCAGTGTCAAATTCTTGCAGCAGTAATACCCAACAGATTAATCTCGGCTTAGCATCCTTCTTTGTCATTAGATACTACAATGCAGCGTGATCTGTGTAGACTATAACCTTAGACCCCATGAGATATAATCTGAATTTGTCAAAGGCATAGACCACCGCCAAGAGCTCCTTCTCAGTAGTTGCGCAGTTGATCTGGGCATCATTCAATGTTCGGCTTGCGTAATAGATCACATGGAAGATCTTGTTCTTTCGCTATCCCAGTATTGCATCTACGGCTTGATCACTGGCATCACACATTAACTCAAAAGGAAATTCCCAATCAGGTGTTACAATTACTAGTGCTGACGTGAGTTTTTCCTTCAAAGTGTTGAAAGTTGTCAAACATTCCTCATTAAACTCAAAAGGCATATCTTTCAATAACAGGTTGTAGAGAGGTTTGGTAATTTTTGAAAAATCCTTAATGAATCTCCTGTAAAATCCAGGATGTCCCAAGAAGCTGCCAACCCTAATAATTGATATTGGTGGCAATAACTTCTCAATAACCTGAATCTTTGCTTTGTTCACCTCAATCCCTTTTACTGAGACCTGATACCCAAGTATAATTCCTTCCTGTACCATAAAGTGACATTTCTCCCAGTTCAATACTAAATTTGTTTCCCTCCATCTTTGTAATACCAGATTCAAGTGTTCCGAACACTCTTCAAATGAAGACCCAAAAACTGAGAAATCATCCATGGATATTTTGATAAACTTTTCTACCATATCTGAGAAAATAGCCATCATACACCTCTGAAATGTTGCTGGGGCATTGCAAAGGTTGAAAAGCATCATGCGATATGCAAAAGTACCATAGGGGCAAGTGAAAGTTGTTTTCTCTAGATCACCTAGTGCCACAAGTATCTAATTGTACCTTGAATACCCGTCAAGGAAACAGTAATGTGAGTGGCCCGCCAATCTCTTCAACATTTGATTAATGAATGGAAGGGAAAAATGATCTTTCCTTATAGCTGCGTTGAGTTTGCAAAAAATCAATACAAACCCTCCATCCCGTCACTGTTCTGGTCGGTATCAACTCATTCTTCTCATTTGGCACTACTATTATTCCACCTTTCTTTGGCACCACCTAAACTAGGCTAGTCCATGCACTGTTTGATATCAGATAGATGATTCCAGCATCTAGAAGTTTGAGTACCTCTGCTCTAACCACTTCCTTCATATTTGGGTTCAACCTTCGTTGACTCTCTATAGTCGGCCGAAAATTCTCTTACATAAGAATCTTATGCATGCATAGTCAAGGGCTGATCCCTTTAATATCTGCTATGGTCCATCTAATTACTGTCTTATTCTCTCTTAGTACCCTAAGCAGTTTGTCCTCTTCCACTTCACTGACTGTGCTCGAGATGATGACAAGGAGTGTGCATGATTCTCCCAAGTAAGTATATCTGAGGTGTGGTGGTAACTAGTTGAGTTCTAACTTCGGTAGCTTCTGAATGGATGGTAGTGGTGTTGTGGGTCTTATCCTAAGCTCCTCAAAATGTCTTCTACGTGTGTATGGTGGGTTAGTATTCAAAAATCTTGCACATGTTTCCCTCTCCACTGAATCGGACTGCGTTTACTAATGTGCAATGCAATTTTCATAGCCATTGATGGATTGTGTAGTAAAAATGAGTCTTGGACCACCTTGTCGATCACATCGATCTGGAAATAGCTATCTGACTTTGTAGATAGTTTCATTACCTTGAAGACATTAAACGAGACCTACTCTCCTCCCAGTCTCAAAATCAACTGCCCATTCTGAACGTCGATTAACGCTCTTCCTATTGCCAAAAATGGTCTGTCCAATAATAATGGGATGTCCTTGTCTTCTTCCACGTCCAAGATAAGGAAATCTGTAGGGAATATGAATTTTTCAACCTTGACAAGCACGTCCTCTATTATACCCATGGGATGTGTCAATGACCAATCAGCTAGCTGCAATATCACTGTAGTTTCTTAGCTTCTCCCGAGCCAAGTTTTCTAGAAAATAGATAGAGGCATTAGATTAATACTTGCGCCAAGATCAAATAAAGCCTTATCAAAATAAACTTCACCAACAGTGCAAGGAACAGTAAAACTCTCTGGATCTTTCAATTTCGGTGGGAGCTTTTTCTGAATTCGGGCCCTGCACTCCTTTGTTAGTATTACTGTCTCGTGGTCTCCTAACTTGCGTTTATTTGATAGTATGTCCTTCAGGAACTTTTCACAGCTAGGCATCTAGAATAGTACATCAGCGAGTGAAATATTAATGTGGAGCTTCTTGAAGACTTCAAAAAATTTCTTGTATTGTTGCTCCAACTTCTACTTCTTTAGCCTCTGTGGCAAAGGTATGGGAGGCTCATGAGGGTTGACGGTTGCTTTGTCCTGTGATATTCTTGGTTCTTTAGTTAGGGTAGATTCATTTATCTCTCGTCATGTTCTATAGTCTCTTCAACCGCAGGAGATTTTGTTTCTCTATTACACAGGGCCTTTTTACATGTATCTCAGGTAGCTACTTTCTACTTCGAGTTGTGATTGCCTTAGCATGTTCCTTCGGGTTTATTTCAGTGTTACTTGATAAATTGCCTAGTGCTCTGCCAGTCAAAGCAACTACCGTCTATCCCATTTGAGTCTCTAGATTTTTTATGGCTACATTTTGATCTTGAAGAGTGGCCCCGATTTTCCTCATAAATTGATTATTAGCCTCTATGTACTGGTTGGTCTTCTCCATAAATTTATCGAACATCTCTTCTAGTTGAGGCTTTTTCTCTGGCTGCTGATACTGACCTAGTGGCGTATTTTGGTTTTGGTTGCTCCAAGAAAGATTTGGGTGCTTTTTCCAACTCAAATTGTATGTTTCCCCAAATGTGTTGTTTTGCTGCCACTATCCCCATTGAGCAAAATCTACTTGCTCTACTCCTTGTATCAAGATTAGACCTTCCGTTGTTACATGTTCGGCTCCACATTTTTCAAAACTGGCCTTCTTCGACTATGCTACGATGGTTGATTGTGTCATGTTTTTCACCTTGTGAAGTAATGAATCAATTTTGGCAGACAAGACGGAATAAACATCTACTTCATAAACCCTGGTATCTTCTTCTGAACTGCTCGTTCTGATATCCACATAGTTGAAGCTGTAGCCATAGTCTCGAAAAGTTTCAGTGCTTTATCAATTGTCTTTGTGGACAGTGATCCATTTGATGACGAGTCAACCATGCTCTTGAAGGCTAAGAGTAATCCCGCACAAAAGTATTAGACCTAAAGTTCCTTGTTAATCCCATGATGTGGACACTTTCGCAGCATATTCTTGAACCTATTCCAGGCTTCGTCGAAATTCTCTAAGTCGCCTTGACTGAAAATAGAAACGTTGTGCTTGAGCTTTTCATCTTACCAGGTGAGAAGAACTTGGTGCAAAATTTTTAGGCTAGATCATTCCATGTAGTGATGCTTGCGATTGGTTGCGAATCTAGCCATTCGATTGCCTTATTGTGCAGTGTATGTGGGAACAATCTTAATCTAATTGCATCGTCCGAGATTCCTTAATATCTGAAGTGTTGGCACATCTCCAGAAAATGAGAGACATGCGTATGTGGATTCTATTCAGTCCTTCCATAGAATTGATGATCGTTTTGAAATAATTGTATCACATTAGTCTTCAGTTAGAATTTAGGCTGTCCAAACGGTGGATACACGATACTTGACTGGCTTTGAATTATCTGAGGGGTCATGAAATCTCCGACGAGCATATTTCCTTCATCTATTGTCCCCTTCTTCATTGGCCTGAAAAATTGGATTGTTCTAGACATTAGCCATTTGTTTATGTGCCTCTCTATTTTCTCGCAGCCTTTAATGTAGAGTTCATTCGATTTCTGGATCAGCTGGGATCAATTTTCCTTTAGTAGACCTTAACATGCAAATCTGCGAGAATAGTCAATAGGAGTGCTTAGATATTAAAATGAAATAATAAATAAAACAAATCAAAATTAAATTAAATTAAATTAAATTAAATAAAACACGACAAAATAACAGAAAATGCAAATATGGATGCTCAAATTAGTGCCAATATAAATAAAATTAAATGAATACTCAATCCCCGGTAACGACGTCAAAAACTTGTTCACAAAATCATTTCCTTTCGATTTAAAATGACCGCAAGGTACGGCTCGTTAACAAGTAATAAAGTGAAATATTAAGTTCCGAATATCGTCCCACAGAAATCGAATAGTTCAATTTTATCTACCTTAGCCTTAACCGAAACGAATTTGTCAAAATAGATATTTAACCTAAGAAAAACTCTAATTTAGTGAAACCCTAATTTATGAAAACCCTAATTTTGCTAAACGTATTATAAAATGAATTGACTATGCAAACAATGTGTTTAAATGAAATTAATCGCAATGTGATGATTGAAACGCAAAATTGATTGTATTCAATAAAATTAAAAAACACTAGGATCACTAATTCCTATGTATTAAACACTTAAAATCATAATTTCACAATCTGACAACAAAATTTGATTATTGACGACTCAATGCTCCTAAATCTATCCAACACACTCTCTCGAGCAACTTTGAACATATTCTTATGTACCACCAGCCTATATCTCTATGACGGATGCATATACATAAGAATGCATAGGGTTTTATGAGCAATTCACGAATCACGCAAAGCATAGAGGCATATTTCTATCTCCTATCGGACCCTACGATGATCTATACCTTGTTAAATCTATTTCCCTTCTCTCGAATGTAAGAAATAAATCACTACACATCACACAATCGCGTGCACTCAATCATGGATGAAATTAATGTATATAAATCATTCAAATAATCAAATATGCGTTTAATTATCAAATTGGAAAAATTAAAATCCAAAGATCATATTACATAGTTCATCGATCTCCTAGCATGAGAAAACTTAGCCTAACATTGAGAATCTAAAGGAATACATGAATTCTTGAAAATAAAACATCACCGGATATTGAAATTTGATGAAATATTGATGTTCTTCGTGAAATCTCTTGTTGATCTCCCTCAATTTGGTCTCCAAGAAGTATTTTTGCTCTCCTCCAATGCATTCTTACCCTAATTTTGACGAATCTCGACTTTTATATCGTGTAAAAATCAAAGTCTATAAGAGTTTTATTGAAAAACAGAAACTGCAGAATCAGCCCCCGAAGTATGCATATGCGATCACTTAGGTATAACCTATGCGACCGTATAGGCTAAAAAAATTTGGGGTTTTAGTTTCGGGTGGCACCTATGCGACTGCATAGGTGTCCCTTTTTCCACAATATTGATTTTAGTCCTTGAACTTTATTCTTCACAATCTTGGCCTCGTTTCTTCCTTATTTTCATTCCATCGATCCATGTTAACCTCCAATTGGTACTTGGCTTAATCCAATCTTTGATTGCTTCTTTGGTTCATCTTTTGGAGATTTGCATTTTGGTCCTTTTAGCTTCTTTTTCTCGTGAATTTCATCATGTCTATCAGCAAACCCTACAATCCAAGAATTAAACAAATTTAAGTCACATTTCAAATACTTTGCTCATATTTTAGTCATGTTTGTGAGTTATATAAGTGCATAAAAACGTACTTATCAAAATCCATCAATGACAATAATTTTCATCTAAAATTAAAACCAAAATTAATGTTTATATTTAGACGTGTCAAAATTTGCTTGACCATCTGGACTTAACACTGAGCAGGGCCAACATGCCCCATTTTACCCTAGTGCCGTAAAAGATAAATATATAAATCGTGCGTGTTAGTATAATAAGAGATAGAAAAGGCAAATCTCAAAAAATCCTAGTTAGATACCATCTCTTATCCTAAATCCTATTTGCTTGTGGAGTTAGGGATCTTCAAAGAAGAATAGGAAACTATGTAGCTCTCTCGATAGAGTTTAAAGCACTTGAGATGATCATGTTCACGAAATTAATGGCCCTGGTATGTCAACCTTAATGTCACGTCTTCTCTAGCCATTCCTTGGTTGGCCTTCACCACCAGTCAGTGTCTCTTTTTATGTTCTGTCTTATTGAAGCAAGAAATGTCTTCTTGTCGACTTTCTGCATCATCCATCATGCTTATCAAAAGGGAATAAAAGTACAATTTGATGCCATACCATACTTTCTGAATCTAAGTTTTGTGGAAAAATGTGTACATACGAGTGTAAGAAAAAGCTAAAAGAGCAAGGTGTTGAAATAGATCCAATATTGGATGTTAGAATTATTTGTACTTGAGAAAACATCATTACGTTTTGCAAACAACAAAAGAAACTAATGGATGGAAGAGATCATCGTTTTTTTTAATCAAAAATTCATATCCTCCAAATTTGTACTTGCTATGGTAGACAGTGCTTACATTGCCTGAACTCCAATCACATGCAATGAATGCCCTACAAAAATATTGCTATTCCAAAATGTATGCAAGCAATATAATGCATCATCTACCTATCAATAAAATTGTATGCTTCAACAGATTATTGATATAATCATGAAATTATCATTCCTCAGGCATGGATTACTACAGTTTGAGAAAATGACAGAACGAGAAATTAACAACTTCGTATCGACCTTTTTGTTGGGATTTGAGGTTCCATGTGAAAATATTAACATATTAAGTCAAGTACTCCGGTCCTCTTTTAACAACACCCTCAAATGAGGTAACACATCATAATAGTCCATGCATGATCATCGAGGTCAACATAACTAGAACACACCTTCATTTGGATCTTCCGCGCACACGTCTAGTCTAGACTCATCTCCTGATCCACATGATCGACTCTAGGACATGACTCTTATGCTAGTCATTGGAACTTGAAGTTTCATCCCAAAAAGTTATTAATCTAGTTCAATCCCTTATAATAAACTCGAGACCATCTCGTGTATGGCTGACGTAGGACTTTTTGTAAATGTGCACGTCTATGTGTGTGTCTGTGCGCATGCTCGTGCATGAATGGCGCTGGGCGATGTGGGGTGCAGTCATACTTAACTCACAAGATAAGGTCGAGATAAAGCTTGGATTGCACAAGATATTGTCGTCATCATATCTAGGCACGAAGGGCCAATTAACGGCATCTTGATGTATAACAGCGATTGTGAGAATCATTGATTGTGATCGTATACATAATGACATGCATTTACAGTGTAAAAAACTTTAAAAAGACGGTGATCATTACTTACGTGGATCTAAAAGCAGAAACACCTGGGAAAGAAAAGCCTAAGGTGATAAAATCACTAAAATTAAAATGCAAATATATTTCATCATTGCTTTAAGAAACTATCTACTACAAGATATAATAACCACAATTACTGAGCCACAGACAGTTGTAATCTCTAATTTCTTGATGCATGTAATTAACCATTAAATATATACTGATAGGGCATGTTCAGTACGTGCCATTACACTACATTAGATAAGAATTTAGCTGCTTTATCGCCCTTAATTCTATCCAATACTGTTAACCAACCTTGAAAACTGTTACTTGAATTCTCGAGTCTGTGAATGGATAGTTACAAGTAGTAGCCTCAGTATAATTGGACCTTCTACAGGTAAATTTTAGGTTTTTGATTCAGATGTCATGTGACTCATACACAGTAGGAAGCATCACCCATCAGCACTTTTTTTCTGTGTGCTTTTTTTTTTTTTTTTTTTTGGGTTGGGTCAACCTACTACTATAAAAAAAATTGTATTTTCAACAATTTTTTTTCATTGTCTATAAATACCTGGAGTCAAATATTGGCTTGCAAATTTAAAAAATTTATAATATGTATACATATAATTAAATGGAAGATAACTGGATTCCTAGACCCTCATCATCCTTATCATCTGAAGGAGATTTATGTCCATCTGATCAGAATCATGTTAATCGTGCAACTTCTTCATCGTCAGTTATGAAGCTATTTGGTTTTGCAGTCACTCAATGTGCGCCTACAGCTATAATGCAAAAACATGACCCAGACAATAAAAGATTTGAATGCCAACATTGTCACAGAAAGTTCTCCAATTCTCAGGCATTAGGTGGTCATCAGAATGCACACAAGAAGGAACGGCAAAGAGCAAAACGAATCCACTACGAACATCATCGACGCGGGTTGGGAGTTACTATTCCGGTAATCAATCCACATGCATCTCGGTCAGGACCAGTCATTAGTCCAGGTGCACCTGCAAGTGCATATGGTGCAAGGTTCCATGCAACAGGTGAAAATTGTGTACGGTTACCTCCTCAAGTTTTATCAGGAGTGCCAATGAGATATCCTGGTGGTGGAGGATTTCAAACTGATGCGGCCCTAGGCGGCAGTCGGAATAATCGAGGAACTTCTAAATCAGCAAGCTCGACAGATATGGGTGATGGTGTGGATGTTGATCTCCATCTTTGACTGATTGCGTTATATGAGTTGATTTCTGCATAATCCTTGAGATCATTTTAGTGATTAACTATAGTTCTTCCAGGACCGGAACAACTTATTAATAAGTTCACTTTTTTATTTAATTTCCTTTGATAAACCCACTGTTCTCTCAGTTTATTATGTCATGAACTTACCTATATTCAAGAATCCATAAAAGTCTGCAGTTGAGCGATTTATCATGTCTAACAATGTATTCGAACAGTTGGTCTGGAAACTTAAGCTATTTACAGATTAAGCAACTGCGATGTCTTTTGTTATGAGAATTACCCAGGTAAACATAACAATTGACAAAAATTATACAAGAGAAAAATTGAATATAAAATAATTAAAGATGATCCAATTAGTCTAGCTGACATTGACCTCAAGAAAAATAGAAGGATATTGAGAAACCAAATTAATGTTGTACATGTAAGTGTTATGTCCTAAGTTCAATCGACTTTGGACATAAACACTTTTTAATATATAGTTGATGCGATTTATGGCAGATCTATTATTTAATTAATTAATATTCAATTGAATTAAATAATGAAATTCGTATGTTCAAATCTTAGTAATTTTTTAGTCATAAGGAGTTGTGACATATGATTGAATCTTAAATCATCTATGATCATTAATAATGACGAGATACGTATATCGTTATTACAGATAGACCATCACGTGTGGCATTTCTAACTTGTGAATTAAGTAACTGATCTCACAAATTAAAGTGTGGTGACATTTGAATGAATACGTGGATGTTTTGTTATAAAAATAATCATTGGAGACCCGTCGAGAAATTCCACGTGAATAACTATTTGAGTGTTAGTGGTTAATCTCTAACGTTCGACAGTGGAATTGGTCTTTTGACTTGAGGTCGCCATAGTACCTTATATGAGGACAATCATGCTTTGACAATGTTGGATGTTACTCTGTCAAGGGCCGCTAATACGACATCATTCGGGTATGTCAAGAATCGTATGAAGGTTGTAAATGACCAATAGAGATTTCGTCACTCTTAGATAGTAAGAGATTATGACCTGCATTTCATTCAATTAAGTCGATAGCAAAATCCTTAGCCAATGTGTACTCAAAAGTCGAAAAGGAGTTTTTAACTTATATTGACTTAATAGTGGTATGAAAGATATAATCAATAGTCGAGATTGACACACTTCCATATCTCGTAATTGATCGGATCATACTGACGAATGGATTATAATTTCAGGGTAAACGAACGATTTTGATTTTATCATACTATGTGATATTTTTCATCACATGTATTACTCTGACACATTACTAGATATCAATTTGGGATGACGAGTGTGAATTGGTGATAAATTAAAAGAATGTTTTAATTTATCAATATTGATTATATCAAAATTATATTTCACGTCGTTAGGTATCGTGATCGGGAACGTGATGAGTTGCACACAAAAAGAGAACTGGAAGATTGTGATTTGTCAATTAATTAATTTAGCAAGCGTTGGATAATTAATTAATTAAGTTGCTTATTTATAGGCCTGAATTAATTAATTGGATTAATTAATTCACGGGCCGAATTTAAATAAATGGGTTAATTAAATATTGGACCGGGTTAGGCCAAACCCGTTTGAGTTTTTATAAATATGACTAGGATTTTCAAAATTTATAGAGAATTCATTCTTGCTAGCACAAGAAAGAAAATCATAATCCTACAACATTTTTTCTCTGTGTAGATCATCGTTGGAGGCTGAACAATTGAACAGCTGTGGATGATGAATCAAAATCGTTAGAACGAAAGAATAACAAAGGAGTTTGCAGATCTTGCAAAAGATACAATTTTGATCACAATTTCCATCTAAACACATAAGAATCCTTGGTGGGAATCGAAATCCATTTTAATTTTTCGCTACACATGATAAGTAGATGTTCAACAGTGATATCAGAACTTTCTTTGTATTTGTTAGAAATTGTTTTGCAAACAATCAAAAGTTGATTGTACCTATTTTTCTTAGATCTTGCAATTAGAAATTTATTTCTATGTTCAAAAAAGTTTTGTTTAGAAAATAATTTTTGATTGGAACATACAATAAAAAAAAATTTGCGTCACCGTTGGATTCACGAGTAGCTGCGTGCGTTTGACATCGCTGCCCGTCGAGACGCTGCGCTCATCGCTGTCAACAGCAGCGACGAGTGTCGTAGTTCACTTCACAACGCCGAGCATTGCTATCTTGTCAGCAACGCACGGATGTTTGTTCACAGCCCACCGCCGCTTTTGACAGCGACGGTGCAATTCAACGTCTCCTTGGGTAAGACCGTCATGGGCTGGTTATCCGGCACCACCAAGAGAGGAGAAAGGGTGAACTCTCTAAGGTTTTAGGGTTCCTGTAGATCGGGTGAGAGAGAATTGGGGACGAGGGCCACTTATGCAATTTCTAAAGTTGTGAGCCCTTGTCTGCAATATTATAAAAGGGTCAGTTTGCAATTTTATAATTGGAGGGCCTATCATGCAATTTCCAAAATTTAGGGGCTTGCTATTAATTTGAAACTTGGGTCAATTTGCAATTTTTAAAGTGTTTTGAATTTAAATTTTAAAATTGATTTTAAATGGGTTTGACCCTAAAATTTCAAATTTTACCCATTTAAAATTTTATTTAAATTTGACGACATTTCATATTTTCATTAAAATTGAATTTTAACTTAAATATTAAATTTTGACCCCAATTGAATTTTATTTTATTTAGGAGTGTTATCCTAAATTAAAATATTAATTCGATTTAAATTAGAGTTAGACTCTAATTTAATACTTAATTAAAATTTTATTTTAATTAATTATTCACCCAAATATATTTTTGAAATTAGAATTGAATTCTAATTTGACGTTTAATTGAGATTTGATTTTAATTAAATTGTCTTGCCCCAAAATTTTGCTTGGAATTAGAGTTAGACTCTAATTTGGTATTTAATTTAAATTTGATTTTAATTAAATAAATTCGCCCTAAATCTTAGAATTAGAGTTGAACTCTAATCTTGCTATTTAATTAAAAATTAATTTTGATTAAATTTCACCTCCTTAAGTTTTGAAATTCAAGTTGGACTCTAATTTAATATTTAATTAAAATTTAATTTTAATTAAATAGTCCCGCCCTAATATTGTGAAATTAGAGTTGGACTCTAATTTGATATTTAATTAAAATTTTATTTTAATTAAATATGCTCGATAATTAAATTAATTTACTAATATGATTAATTAATTATTTAATTGTTCTAATACATTTGTCTAAAAGAATTTAGACGACCTTAATTGTTAAAAACTTGAAACATGTACGCATATAATATTAGATATTATATAAGAATACATTTATGTGATAAACGTGTTATTAATGGAGGATTATGGACTCGACCATGTGGATGTGTTAAATGGTTAATTTTATTCTTATCATTTTATGAGTCTATGAGCTTTTAATTTTTTTAGATCTGGGAGTCCGTTATTGTTATTGTTACTATAGGCCTGCGAGTCCAATTTCATTTAAGCCTGTGTGCCAACTAGTATAGGATACAGGTTGCAATTATACTAATTAAAGAAACAAGAAGAGGAGGAGACCATTGAGATAATGCATTGATACTGATCAATGCAATACCCCATAGGAATTGACCAACTAGTCTTCCTTATGGCTCGGGAAGACTAGATAGTAAAAGTCGATAATCATCCATACTATTATTATATTATATATATGTTTATTTACATATTTGATGCGTAATAAATTATATATATGATTATATCGATGTTGATGAGATTGTTGAATGCAAAACCCCTCAATAAAATATTAAGTCAATTTTTTATTTGCCTTCCATCATTATAGTGAAAAATTAGAGTCTCAAATCGTCTCAACTTGTTGAGTACACTCAAGGCTGATTTATTAGGGATGTGTTTGACATTATGAAATATTAGATATTTCTGAATGATTGGTCCGACTTAACTGAAATTTATCTTTTGTTGAGTACACTCAAAGAAATAAATTTTAGAGGCGTGTTAAACTAACACATAAGATATGTAAAGGCAAAGAGTTGTCAGTTTAATGATCTGAGAGTTGTATGGAGATGCAATTGATAATAATATCTACCCAAATATTTTTTTAAGACTTGTTGGATACACTTAAAGTCTTAATATTAATATAACAAATGGGATCACATTCCACTGGGAGTCAAGTATGGATTCCATAAATTCATACGAGAGGGTCATATATTTGAGTTAAACAGTGGGAGCATAATTAATTTAATAAAAGTTCATATTAAATTAATTGATGCATTTTATATATTATTCCTTTTCCTTCTGTCATTTATATTTTATTGAATCGTGAGTAACCATGTGTATTTGGGTGGCACACTAGATGCCAACAACCAAACCAAAATTTTCTTGATTGGCACCGCAATTTGAGAATTGTTCTCAAGCATAAAAAAGTTGATTGTCCTTAAGCAGCCCTTTCCAAAGATACCTGATGATGACTCATTTAAGGAAGAGATAGCTGCTATAATAACACGGTGATGACAATAGTACTACAACATGTGTGATGTTTACATTACGTCACTTGAGTTACGAAAGCAACATGAGAGTATAAATGCCAACACATGATTTTTCATTTCAAAGAGTTGTATGATAATAATCATGTGTGGAAGAATATGAGATTTTCAAACAACTATACTGATGCGAAATGATAAAGAAATCTTAATTTAGTGCGCAGGTACTGAAAATGATTGACATTGAGGAGTGTCTCAATTGAGTTCAATCATGAACTACGAACTAAGTATTGACTTAGCTCTGCAATCTCTGTCAAAGAGTTATTCATACTAATTATGAATTATGATATGAAAAAACTCAAATGCACACTCATTGAGTTGCTGAACATACTTAAGACTATTGAGCCCAATATCAAAGTTAGTAGTAGGCAAGCATTGATTTCTCTAAGGGTATTAAGAGGAAATAAAAAAGGAGCTTTGGGAAAGTATCCAATACGGCTAATATGGTCAAAGTGAAGGACAATACCAAATCTAATGACCATTGCTTTCATTATAGAATGAAAGGTCATTGGAATAATATTACAAGGCTTACGTCTACTTCATGAGTTGTTTAGGTATTTGATACTAGATGTGAATCTCATATTTATACAAATATGGAGAAACTAAATAAAAGTTGACCTACATGTTGAAAATGAGCAAATGTTGCTGCATTACCTATAAGAGCCTACTTATTGCCATTGCCTTTTAGCTTAGTATTGGAATTAGAAAAATGTTGCTTTGTAACCACCATAACTAGAACATTAAAATGAATTTCATGTTCAGACAAGAACTATTTTAATGTTAAGGACAATTGTTTTTCCTGCTTATCTTGATTAAAGATCTTAATGGTTATAGTAAGCTACAAAATAACATTTATATTCTAAACATTAAGCATTCTATAATGAGTATAGAAGTTAAGGGGCATGAAAGTGATAATCTGAATAATACCTAAATCTGGTATTACAATTTACCCTAACACATTGCTAGATGTTAATTTGGGACGACGAGTGTGAATTAGTTATAAATTAAAAGGGTGTTTTAATTTATCAATTTTGATTAGATCAAAATAATATTTCACGTCGTTAGATTTCGTGATCGGGAACCTGATGGGTCGCACACAAAAGAAGAACTGGAAGATTGTGATTTATCAATTAATTAATTTAACAAGTGTTTGATAAATTAATTAATTGAGTTGTTTATTTATAGGCATAAATTAATTAATCCAATTAATTAATTCACGGACCGAATTTAATTAAATGGGTTAATTAAATATTGGATCGGGTCGGGTCAAGCCAAGCCTGTTTGGGCTTATATAAATATGAGTAGGGTTTTCAAAATCTGTAGATAATTCATTCTTGCTAACACAAGAAAGAAAATCATAATCCTACAATCTTGTTCTCTTTGTGGATCACCGTTGGATGTTGAAAAATTGAATAGCTATGGATGACGAATCAAGATCGTTAGAACGAAAGAATAGCAAAAGAGTTTGCAGACCTTGCAAAATGTACAATTTCTATCACAATTTTCATCTAAACATACAGGGATCCTTGGTAAAAATCAAAATCCGTTTTAATTTTCCGCTGCGCATGATAAGTAGATTCCCAACAATACCTTCTACCTTAAAACTCGAGAAATTTGAGGTTGTCCCATCTGGAGCTCTCTCTTTCTCTCACCACTATTGGACTCTCCTATTCAGTTGTAATCCCACATATACAATTATATTTGGAGAGACCAAAAAAATTTCTACATTTCAACCGTTCACCATTGATTCCTCACCCTTTTTAGCTCCCCTCGTCTTTCCGTCTCTCTCATCCATCTCCATATTTCTCCGGGAAAGATAAGAGAGATGGATGAGTACTGCCCACAGAAATGGCGCTACGAACCCATAGAAGCTCATAATCCGAGCCACCCTGCTTATTATGCAACGGATTATCCACGCACCTCATCATCCCCATCCTACACAGTATCGACATGGCAATCTAGTAACGCAGCAATGAAGAGAAAACAAAGGATTATCTCTTACAAGGCGTATGCCGTTGAAGGCAAAGTGAAGGCTTCTATACGTAACAGCTTCCGTTGGGCCAAGAGTAAATATTCCTCCATTGTGCATGGCTATTAATTAGACGAGTCATTTTCATTGCACACTATAAATGTGCTCGTGCTTTTGACCTTCCTTCCTTTCTGGATGAGGTTAGTTTTCGTTTCTTTAATTTTTTCCTCGAAGATGCTCGAAAATGATTGAATTAGTTGAATAGGAGGACCACTTGTCATTTGTATATACATCTTTATTCCATAATTTGCTGTGTTTGCTTTATTCACATCCAAATTCAAGTAATATGTATATTTATGTCAAGGTTGCTATCCGTATATCATAGTATGAAGCTTTTGTAAAATACTTCCATGACAAATGGTAATTTTTCCTTATAAGATTATGGTTTTAATGTTATTTTAACAATCATACTACACATCTAGTTCAAATCCAAATGAAACGCGTGACAACGCATGATTGGACAATTTGAAAAATTAAAACAAAAACACTCATTCATTTTCTTACACATCAATTTGTCTCTTCACTACATGTTTTTCAATCTGACTAAGGGGCTTTATCCTTATTTTAATTCTTGATAAATTTTTGGAATATTTTTTATTCACATCTTAACCCATATTTCGTTCAACTAAAAAAAAAAGATTAAAATCTAAATGAAAATCAACAATTAATTTTAACCATCGAACCCACAAATTTTTGACCATACATTCCATTAGTTTTTATCAAAATTAATGTTCAAATAAATCAAACAGGGTTTAATGTTTATTTAAGTAAATGGACCACAAATGCAACAGTATGATAATGTTTGTGTAAAAGAAATTTTTTATTGAAAAAATTGACTCCACTATGAAATTGACCCAATCCATCCTTCGGGACCAAACTGTACTACAAAATTTATAAATTTAAGACGATGCTTCCCCAAGAATTAAAGTTGCATTTTGAAATAGTGCTGCAAATTGTAAAAGTTTAACTCAACTTAGACCACAAGGATCAATCTAAGTACTGCAAAAAAGCTTGAAAAACTAAAGATTGTTACATTGTGGCCTCTATGGTTCAAGTCATTGTGCAAAATTCGGGACAAATACAGATCATATAATACTGTGAATCAGAAAATGCCAAGGTGAGGTGTTTAGGAAATAGTATACTGTTCTCATTTCAAATCAAGTTAATGTAATTTTAAAAACCTCATCTCAAGGACCGAGCCTTGTTTGTCACATCTAGTTACTCGGATACGAAAGAAATGAGTTCATCACTTGCCATGTAATTAATCATAGTATTTCATCACCGCTGTAAAAAAATAATAATAATGATAATAATAATAATAACAAATAAATAAATTTGAATTTTCTCGATTTTTCAATCACTTTCGATTCACATAATCCCATAAAAGAGACTGTCACAGGAAAAGGTTAAACATGTACATTTTCCTTCTCATCATTCATCAAATAATTGCTTCTTTAAATACCTTCCCAAAAAATGCAAACTCACCGAAGATCTATCACGTCAAACATCAACTTGGGGTTCATATACACATGGGAACAATGCTCATAAATGGGACTTCCATCCTCGGGCTCCTCATGAGGATGGAAACCACGCTGTTGACAGTTTCGCATAACAGAAACACCACCAGGATCAGACAGGTGAAATATTCCATGAACCTCAAAAGGTTCTTCTTCATTCAATGCATGGCACTGAACATTAATAAAATTAAAGAATCAATGAGTTGTCACTGCGATCAATAAATAAAGTTTCATGAGAACTAGCTCCAAAAATGTAAATTAGATTATTGAAGTTAGCAAGCATTTTTACATTACACTGCAATATTATAATGATGTTATAACATTTAAAACTGACAGGTCCAAAAACATGGGCCATCTAATATAATTATTTGCACAATGGAAAATGAGTGCTGATTTAAAGCTATGTAGAGGGGACTAACTAGAAATGTTTTCTTTGTAACACCACTTCATACCAAATAAAGAACTCAATTATTTCTAGGTGACAAAATTCATCCACTCTATTTAACAAATATTTATATTTATATTCAGATTTCAGGACTTAAACTACTACCCAAATGGTGCAGAAGGCAAATTCTACAAAAAGGTGAGAAAAAGTACTGTTTGAAGGGGACTGCAGATGAATTTATTATTTATTGTTTGGTGTGTGTGGGATGGGGATGGAAGAGCATGGGAATTAGAAAGCTTAAATATTACTTGAAGAGTATTACGGAATCTGAAGTTGATTCCTGCTTCGGAATTATGAGTGTCGTAATATGAAATACTCTGTTTCGCTGCAAATAAGTTAAATACAAAATATATTAGATAATTCGCAAATTAAGTGCTTAAAGTAAACCTTCATTCTTCCATTAAAAGAAATATAAGGGAACTAGACTTCTTACTAGTGAACCAGCGAGAACACCACAAGTTTCCAAGTTTTTTCTAGTATTTTCTCGTTCCAATCTCAAAAAATCTGCCATCATCTTCACTGGCTGCAATATAAGCAAAGGGCATCACATTAGGCCATATGATTAAATATTAGACATGATTTATCAAAAACAATGAAAAATGTAATGTCATAAAATATTTAACAGAATAGTGGAATTATCATCTGAAAATTCAAGTTAAAAATCAAGACAACAGACTGACAATGTGAAGATCTTGATATGAATTGAAACTGGGCAACCCATCCTTAGAAAGTGGTGGTCCAGGTCTTGGATCAGCAACCCTTGATGGAGAGATAGGAAGAAGCTCTGGCTGCACTTGTGCAAGAATGGGAGGTGGCGAAGGTTGCCTGATATTTTCGAACTTATAATTCTCATTCATCGTTTCCTCGGCTAAAGAACCAGGATCTTCAGAAGGATTTAGCCATCTTCCGTCATCTAAAGATAGAACGGACTCCATAGTTGACTTTTCCAGTTCTGAGTTGTTATTTTTTGTTGCCATGGGTTCATATTGTCCAACCTGATTCAGGCTATAGCATAGTGAAAATTTTCAGTGTTAAAAGCAATTAACACTCAGTAAACAAGCCAACACATGCATGTACAATATCAAAATAATTTATAGTGTTTTACAGATATCGAGACACATATACATACACAGGGACGACCCTTCCAAGTTTTCAAACTTCAATTTATTATAATGTACTATTTTAAAAAGCAATCAATCTTCAAATAAGACACTACACTGTCATCATTACTCTAAACAGAAAGATAGCAATTACTTAAACCCCAAAAAGAATTAAACACCGAATCACAAGGGATAAAATGATAGCAATCATTTAAGCATGATAAGATTCTCACCTTGAAATTTCACTCAAATCATGGACAATATTGGTCGGATAGTTAACCTATGTGCATGCAAATAGAATTAAACAAATAAAATAGAGATCAACATAATAAAGTGCAGTGGAATGAAACAACTTTCTTAAATGGGAAAGAGTGGATCCAATGAATAAAAGAAAGTCCAGTGTTTCCACCTTTTTATCAGCACTAGGCCCCTGCCACTGATTATGAAGACCATTTGGGCCTAAAAATGAATGCCTGGACAATGTTTCCTGTTTTGGAAGAGGTACACCAAGAGATCTGCAAAATTTCCAGAATATGTTAGTATTTGTAGCTCGCTTAGTGTAACTGAATTATCTGAAGACTTGATGTTCTGATTTACAAGTTATTTGTCAAACTAAAAAACATGACAGTGAGACTTAGATGGAACTACAGACACAAGCACTTAGCAAGTGTAATAAGATGAACTAAAACAGAAGAAAGCATCAGTAAGAGCTAGTCAAGCATGTTGCAAATGTGAACTTCTCTACAAGAAATTATCATGAATATTAAGGACAAACTTACACACTAGCTAAGACCACATATGTAGTGAGGAACTATGGGCAAGATTATAAGAGTCTGAAATATAAGGCAAAAAAACCTCGTCTTAAGTGGTGTCATTAGGCAATTACTATTCATGTTGGAAGAGTTTGTTCATCAAAACTACTTTCAATGCTAGGAAAATTTGTAAGCCCCCTTGGGGATCTATTTTTCAATTTTACTGATTATTATCGAAAGAATACTGATCCAATCTTGAGATTCCTGAGGCAAAGTCATTCTAATTCATCCACACTGCATGAACAGAAGATATTACTTTCCCTTTAAACAAAAGTAACTACTAACATTCATCAGAATATTAATTTAGCTCAAGAAAGTTACACAATAGCTTTCCATAAATCCTCGTCACAAACGTTGATGAAAATCTCAAGTCAATATACCAGTAAAACAAGCATTTTGTAAATTTTCATGCTAGTGAGAGCCAGAAAATATCCAGAAAAGCTTCATTTACGTGAGCATTGTTCTTTCATAAGTATTCACTCACCAATATGGCCATGTCCATAAAGTCAACTTAAATGTCTTGCAACTAAGGCTCATCAAATTTGAATGTTATTTTTTCTGAGTAGAAATAAAGATGTTATATTCAAACATTACCCAAAGAACAAGCAATAAGATGGAGGCTGCGCCACCTCGAGGAATGAGTAGTACCATCATCTGATCATGCCTTGTCAACCAGGCACATGGACAAAACAAAGCACCAGCAAATAGTTGAATGTCTACTCTAGCAAAAGAAACTACGGTGGATACAAAATTATCCATAAAGTAATGGCATTATGTCCTTACAAAGTGTGCATATTAGTCTGTTTCTCTATTTCATTCAAAGATGTAATAACTAAACTCGGCATGATATAAAGGTTAGATTAAGCAATTCTCAAGGCATTACATATTCAATAAGATGAAATAAAGCAACACCAGTTTAAATTGTTTCATTAAGAGGCATTTAAGAGAATAAATTCAAAGAGAAATTTAAAAACTCTATATAGAATGTTGGATAAATAGAAAATTTAAAAATTGATTCACGGTTCAATACAAGACCCAAATGATGAGTAAAGGCAATTGTTCTTACAAATATGGAAGAGATAGAGGACTTTTCAACCCCTGAACGGAAGCACAATAAGCAGATTGATCATTGTTGAGCTTTTTGGTAAACAACACAGATAAGTAGAAATCAGAGAAAAGGTTAAAATCAGTTAATGCTTGCACTAATAGTCTAATAAATAATAAAACAGTAGAGCTTTAAATACCGGGTTGTTGTGTTAGCACTTCAAATATAAATTGACATATACAAACGACATTTTCAAAGATAGAACTATCATCTCTTTTGCAGCAATAGTTGTATGTTAAATTAAGGAAAGGAAGTTATACAAACCCTCTACAAATTACAGTGGCAATACATTATCAAATACAACTTTGACAGATTTCAAAATCTAAAACAAGAATGTCTTCATTACACATACTCACAACTTCTGAAACTGAGTGTCAATGGAATACGATGATGAAACTCGAGTATTCTCATTATTCTGTTTCAATGTAGATGAAGGAGCTGTGACTGGCGACAACTGCACAGAAGATATGAAGGTAAGAGGAAGGACGATAAAAGAGTAGACATTGACAAACTAACGCATTTGACTAGCTTAGCATTACTTTTTTTCCAAATTTCGGGGGTGTTTGTGTGCATTTGGTGTGGAGATGTTGAACCATAATGTGATATCCCTTATGAGCAAGTAGACAAGACAATGCCCTAGTCAAAAGGCAAGACCAGGGACGGCTTCTAATGAACTTGTTGTCTACCAAAAAAAACCACCATAAACACACACCATAATGGAGCTTTTAAAGATTCTTCTACTTGAATATTTTACTTCTAAATCCAAATTAAGTAAACTGCAATAACTAAAATATAATTTTCTGTCACATTAACTAAAACGCACTATCAATCCAAAGAAGTTAATTCTCATCCTAATCATATTGATTTTAATTATTTCCTTCGCAAGAAATCCCAAATTCATTACTATTCCCCTGGAATAAACACTTTAAGTTATTTTGCTATCCTCACTAAAATAATTGCACCTATCACACTTAAAAATCAGAAGTTGGCAAGGTCAACTTCACCTCTCAAGTACAAAGCCAACATCTTCCTAACACCAACCTAGATATTTCATGCCTGGTCAAGCCATGGTATTCATTATGACGGGACAGAGTAAATGCATGAGAATGGCCGTACTATAGAGTACATCAGAATAACCTATTAGGATATATGAAAAGTCATAACATGTATAATCATAATTCCATGCGGTTGAAAAGAAAAGTAGCGGCGGACGTAGAGAAATTGAGTTAGGGGAGCACAATGAAACTTTGTACAAATTAAATACTTTGTTTTTTATTTTTGAATGATTCATATTTGACCCGAAAAAATGTAGATTTACATTTCAAAAATATTTCTTCATTAATATTTTGCTAATCATCTTCATCTATTTGATTTTGAACAATAATTTTATTAATATTTTGTTCATCACAAGAAAATGCATATTTATGTTTTAGAAAATTGTGTATTTGATACAAACAATCAATTCAAGTAATCGAAAGAAAAAATAAATAACCAATATTCAATACTAATAATCAGTAAAATAAACACAATTTGCTATATATAAATTAAATTTTATATAATTAGTTTAGACACATGTTATATACACAAATAGGACAGGAAAAAATGCAAATTTAGGTTCTAATTAGTTGAAAATTTGATTGAAAAGTGAAAATTTGTAGTAGATGTGATAATTGCAAAGAAATTATAAACAAATTTTAAAAAATTAGAAGAGTTAAGATTTTGATAAAAGGCTTGTGATAGAGAATACGATAGAGCAATAAAAAAGAGAGAAAATTCAAATTTATTGTGATTTTGTCTCTGTTTGATAGATTAAAGTCAGATTTTTAGTAAATTTTGATAAAATTTTAGAAGTTAAGGAATCCAAGAAATATGTTATTAAAATTGATTATTAAGATTTAGATTAAAATTTAAATTTCAATCAATACCAAGCATGACTTAATAAAAAAAAAAGGAAAATCTCAAAAGTTGGGGGGTTAAGTGACCCACCTTGGGTCCACCCATGAAGAAAAGTATTCAAAGTTTCTATAAATTTCAAATTACGTCAACAAGAGATTCCCAATGAAAGGAGAATAGCTGGAATACGTGCCATCACTTAAAAGAAGGAAAAAGCAATATGGTTTTGATGTATCTTAAAAGAAAGATATAACACCTAACTTCTGCAAATATGTGTTCAGAGGGAGAAAACTAACAATGTGTTGTGCATTCTCATTTTCTAGTTTATTAGAGTTCGTATAACAATTTGTTGTAAGTTGAGGACTCATGCAGAAGTAATATATGGTCGTACTCAATACTCGTTTATTATTGTAGCTTAAGAAAGGTTTATAATTCAATGCAGGCAATAAAGACCTCGTGGATGCATCAGGAATCAGTTTTTGGCCATCAATCTGATGCACTTGAGATGTGGTGTTAGCATTTTCTGGTAGATCTAATCGACGCACTAGTGGCTTAAAAGTCTCTAGCTCATATAGCACTGCAACCAACTTCTACAACCCCAGGAAAAAAGGCAAAAATACATGGTATCAGCCAAAAATGAAGAGATCACACAAAATACGTAGACAGAAATATTACAACACTATACTTACCTTTTTGGCAAACAATTTTTCTTTTTGACATAAAGCATGATAATCTCGATGATGAGGTATAGTTTCCAGCACCAAACTACTCAGATTCAAGTTATATTAGAGTATGAGGAAAATTCTGGAATATTATTTCATGCAAATGTCGTGACTTTACAAGATATAAATAGGCACCAAAATGGAGCCAAAATGTGAAGAAAATACAGTTGGTAAAATGGACTAACAACTAATATATAGTTGGCAGCTAACTAACTAATAACTAGCTAACTAACTAATAACCAACTTCTAATACTCCCCCTCAAGATGTGCAGTAAATGTCTTTAATGCACATCTTGGACATTAAGGGGATCAGAACTGAAGCAGGTAAAGGCTTAGTGAATATGTCTGCAACTTGATGTTTGGATCTGATAGGGAGAAGCTTGACCACCCCAGCTAAGACTTTGTTACGAACAAAATAGCAATCAATTTCAATGTGTTTGGTGTGTTCGTGAAAAAGGGAATTGGTTGCAATCTAAATGGCAGCATGATTATCACAATAAAGAATGGCAGGAGCTGTGATCGAGACATGGAGATCTTTCAAAAGCTGTGTAATCCAAATAAGCTCACTGACAGTGGATGCTAGTGCTCTATATTCCGCTTCAGCTGAAGATCGGGAAATGGTTGGCTGCCTCTTAGATTTCCAAGAGACCATAGAGTCTCCAACAAAGATGCAAAAGCCAGTAGTTGATTTACAAGTGTCAACACACGACCCCCAATCAGTATCAGAGAAGACTCGAATGTTGAAGGATGAGCCAGGAGATTTCTGAGATGGAAAGAGTAGACCTTGTCCAGGACTACCTTTCAAGTACCGCAGGAGATGGTGGATGGCTTTAAGATGTGGCAGCCGTGGTTTGGACATAAATTGACTTAATTTATGGACTGCAAATGCAATATCAGGCCTGGATAAGGTCAGGTAAATAAGCTTACCAATTAGTCTTCTATAATGAGAAGCATCTGGAAGAAGATCACTCTCATGCATGCTGAGGCTTGCCTTTGTGTCCATGGGACAGCTTGCTGGTTTACAATCTAAATATCCTGTGTCTTCAAGCAATTGCAAGGTATATTGCCTCTGAGAAATGCCAATCCCTGAAGAGGACCGGTCAATCTCAATACCCAGGAAATATTTCAGACATCCCAAATCTTTAAGCTTGAACTGGGATTGTAAGAAGGCCTTGACTGATTCAAGAACTTGCAAGTTAGGCCCTGTTAGCACAATGTCATCCACATATACAAGAAGTGCCACAAAATTGTCTCCTGGCCCACTAGTAAATAGAGAATAATCAGCTTTAGACTGATGAAAACCATGTCTCATAAAGGCATGAGTGAATTTTGAGTTCCATTGTCGAGAGGCTTGTTTAAGTCCATACAAGGACTCGTGAAGTTTACAAACCAATTTCTCCCCCTGATTGTGTGGCCTGAGGAGATCATAACCTAAGGGAAGGTCCATGTACACTTCCTCAAACAAATCACCATTCAAGAAGGCATTATTGACGTCCAGTTGAGACAAGTGCCATTTATATTGAGCTACAAGAGTTAGGATAACTTTGACAGTAACACTCTTGGCCACTGGTGAAAATGTGTCAAAGTAATCCAGCCCCTCTTGTTGTGTATAGCCTTTTGCAACAAGGTGGGCTTTGTGTCTTTCAAGGGAACCATCTAAGTTGAATTTGTTCTTATAAATCCACCAGCATCCAATAGTGTGTTTTCCAGGTGGTAGGGTTACAAGAGACCAGGTATGATTGGTTTCTAAGGCTTCCAATTCAAGTTTCATGGCATCACGCCAATGAGGAAACTTGACAGCCTGATGAAAATATTGAGGTTCAAGATGAGATGTGATGTTAAGGATCAGATTTTTGTGAGGTTCAGATAAACGATTATATGAAAGGAAACGACCAATGTCAAGTGGTGGGAGATTAGTGGACTGACCAGAATGAGATATCAAATTATAATGATAGTCAAGAAGGTATTTGGGAGGTCTAGACATTCTTGTGGATTTCCTAAGATCATGACATGCGGTTGTAGTTGGTGAGAAGGTAGGCAAAGGGGATGTAAGGAATGCTTCAGAAGGATCAAGGACAACATGTTCATTAGTTTCATTAAGAATATGATGTGGCTGGGGATTGATATTCTCAACTGGGGAAGATATTATAGGTAAAGGTAGGACTAGATCAGGGAATGGATCAAGCATTCGATCAGCCTCTACTACAGTGTGAAAAGGAAAGATCTCTTCATGAAAAACTACATCTCGTGAGATGAAGATTTGTTTTGATACTACATCAAGAAATTTATATCCCTTAACACCAGCTGGATAGCCTATGAATACACACAGCCTAGCTCGAGGTTGGAATTTATCTCTGTGAGCAGTTAATGTGGAAGCAAAACTTAGACAGCCAAATACTCGAAGATGAGAATAAGTAGCTGGACTGCCATATAAAACCTCATATGGTGTTTTATGCTGTAAGATGGGGGAAGGAGTTCTATTGATGAGATATGCCGCTATTAGGACACATTCGGACCAAAAAGATATTGGAATTCTGGATTGTAAAAACAGAGAACGAGCCACATTTAGCAGATGTTGATGCTGTCATTCTACAACCGAGTTTTGCTGTGGTCTCTCCACATAGCTGAACTGATGTAAGACCCCTTTTCAGCAAAAAAATCTGTAAAGGACAACTCATGTGCATTATCTGATCTGAAGCCTTTTATTTTGGCATTGAATTGAGTGGTGACCATGTTAAAGAATCGATGTACAGCATTCTTAGCATTAGATTTTTGGCGTAGCAAATATATCCAAGTAAATCTTGAACAATCATCAACTAGAGTCAAAAAATATTTATGTCCCGAGTGTGATTGAATATGATATGGCCCCCATATACGCAATGCAACAAATCAAAAGGCTTGCTAAAAAGTTTGTTATTGGATTCAAAGGATAATCTCCTTTGCTTAGCAATGGGACACACATAACATGGAAGATGTTTGTTTAATTTTGATATATCACAAGCTACCTGATTTTTCAAGATATCTAATCTTTTGAAAGACAAATGACCAAGACAATTGTGCCATATGTGTGCAGACACATTACTGACAAAAGCATGTGTAATAGAGTTAAGATTTCTAGTGTCAAGTACGTATAACTCCTAAAATTTATCACCCTTGCCAATCGTCTTCTTGGTTGAAGCTTCCTGAATAATGAAGCAATCAGGAAAGAAATTCAAGATGAGCTGAGAGTCAACAGTTAATGCACTAACCGATATCAAATTAAATTTGAATTGCAGCACATATAAGACATCACGCAGCACCAAAGTATTGCTCAACTTGACATCGTCACATAGACTAACTGATATACGTATGTGGTTTGGCAAAATAATACTTGCATCATTGACTGGTCTTAAGTTCAAAAACGCATCAGCAGTAGAACAAACATGTTTATTAGCCCCCGTATCAACAATCCAAATACTTTTATCAGTAAAGATGGGAGTCATTGACATAGAATGACATATACCGAGGCAGCACATGAGGTGGTGTGCTTATCATGATCAGCAGCATTAACAATGGAGCGTGAAGTCAGATGGTTGGATAGTACGCTCATTAGCTGTTGATACTATTCAGGATTCAAATTTTGCATAAAATTTTCCATACCAGAGTGCTGATTCATCTGAGTGTTAAGTGAAATCTGATTTACTAGATTGGAGGTGGAGTAGCCTTGGAAATTGTCCTTCGGCCTTGGCTTGTATCCTGGTGGATACCCATGAATTTTGTAACACTTGTCCACCGAATGTCCATGAAATCTACAATGAGTGCAGTAGGGCCTCTCCTTCTTCTTGAGGTTTCCAAAGGCACTGATTCTAGGACTAGATACTGTCCTTGTATTGTCAGATTTTAAGGCAAATGCAGCAGCACCATATGCATTATTCCTGGTGGATGGTGTGTTTAGCTTCTTCTGATTTTTCTCCTGTGAAATCAGTGCAAACACCTTATTGATTAGTGGTATGGGATCCATGAGAAGGATCTGACCACGAGCCTGAGAAAAGGTGTCATTCAGCCCCATAAGGAAGGACATGATATGTTCCATCTGATAGTATTCATTCAATTTCTTTACACCGCCACATGTGCACTTTCCACAGTTGCAATTTGGTCAAAAATAGCTCAACTCTTCCCATATAGTCTTCAGTTTGGTGAACTAGATGCTCACATTGTTTTGATCTTGAGCCAAATTAATCAGATGTTTCTTCAATTGGAAGATCCTTGGCCCGTTGCTCTACTGAAATCTTTCCTTCAGGTCATTCCAGATCTCGTGAGCAGTGGATGCATATATAACACTTGCTGAAATGTCTTTGGAAACTGAGTTGTGAATCCACGACATCACCATGTTATTGTTTTGGATCCACGAATTAATCAAATCAGGATTCGTATCCTCCGATTTCTTCAATGATCCATCAATGAATGGTAGTTTGTTCTTCATCGAAAGGGCGATCATCATGGCACGACTCCAGGAGGCATAGTCATCTCCTATAAGTGGCTGAGAAACCAGTAACAAACCTGGACTGTCCGAATGATGCAGGAAATATGGACTTGACGATTTATCAATGGCTGATTTGCTCGTGGATGAATGTGATTCAGATGTATAATCAGATTGTGTTGGCTCCATTGCAAAGGGAAATCACGAACATGAAGGGGATGAAAGAAAGGTAAGCACAGGGAGGATTTGCTCTGATACCATATTAGAGTATGAGGAAAATTCTGGAATATTATTTCATGCAAATGTCGTGACTTTACAAGATATAAATAGGCGCCAAAATGTGAAGAAAATACAGCTGGTAAAATGGACTAACAACTAATATACAGTTGGCAGCTAACTAACTAATAACCAACTTCTAATAAGTTATATCACTCATCATTAATAAAATGCTATAACTTCATAAATGAAATAAGCAATGAGTTTATATGCATCCATGTGCATTTACCTGAGTATCTAAGAAGCATTACATACAAGTCTATTGGACTTTTCTCCTCCCTATAAATATTCGCCTGCAAATAAAATCTCATAAGCCAAGGACTCAATTTTTGGAAACAAATTAAATCCAAGCAAATTTGTTGTAGTTAATGGCTGTATTTCAAAACATCATATAAATACTAACCAAATGAAAGCAAAAGAACTACTAATTCTAGCAAAATATAAAGAAATAACAAGCATTTTTAGTATTTTTCAACTACAGATAAGCTAAGCATGTATCATATCAAAAAATAGAGAGCCAAAACTATTACGAGGGAGATGAGAATCCATGGAAGTGGAGTCAAAAGAAGCTAAAGGACAAGAGAAGAAGGAACAGCAAATGAAGGAATGAGGAAGAAGGAAATAACAGCTGCAACTGGTTTTTGAAGGCCAGGGAACGGTATCGTTTTGGAAGTCATTGTATTTGTAATTTGAAGTGCATTTTATCACTTCTTATCACGTTTCTCTCCCCACCTGTGATAACCTGATGGAAGGAGTCTGGGGTACTATTTTTCTGACGTGATTTATTTCCTTTTCCCAAGTCTTCTTCCTCCATATCTCTCTCTTTTCTTCTCTTTCATCTCTGGTTGTAATTTCTTTCATTTTAGTGCAATTAATCTCGTTGGGTGTTAGTTTTTAGTTTCATTTCTATGTTATTACTGGTAAGTGCTTGAATTGAGATATTTTGAGTTGCCACCATCACAACTAGTATCAGAGCAGTACGTGAGCTGGGAAGATGGATACCCGTAGTAAAACCCATGAAGAGCAAGTTAAAAGGATTGAGAAGGAGCTAGGAGATCTTAGCTTGGTTTACCAGAGTACAGACTAGGCAGTGAAAGGCAAGATAAATTGGAAAGTTTGATGATGGATATGAATAGTAAATTTGAAAATATTGTGGGCATGATGGCCAAGATGAGTGGAGGGACACTGAACTCTGATGCAGGAAATTCCTCAACTCAGGGGAATGGTAAAGGGATTCATATAGAAGAACACCCAAATCCAGCTTTGTCTAGTGGTGGATTATTGAGTTTTGTGACAGGAGACTCACCTACGTAGGGGAGTGGTAAGTTTAATTACCAGGTGAATACTAAACACCCAAAGATAGATTTTCCTTACTTTAGGGAAAAGGGCCTAGGGAATGGCCGAGGAAAGCCAAAAAAAAAATACATTCAGATTCACCAAGTGTCGGAGGAAATGAAAATAGGAATTGCAAAGATGTACTTGAAGAGCAAAGCAGATATATGGTTTCATGGGTTTATCACCAGTTATTCAGAGGCTTATTGGGAATTCTTTTCCATTGAGATATTTAGAAGGTTCACAGAAGCTACAGCTGAAGAAGTGATTGAGGTCTTCAACAAATTAAGGCAATTGTTGAATATCAAGAACAATTTGAGGAATTAAAGTCTCAAGTGATGCTCTCACTTCCTAACCTACCTGAAACGTACTATACCTCTATCTTTACTAGTGGCTTGAAAGAGGAGATCAAGTCTATGGTAACGATCATTAAACCCACAACTTTAGTCAAGGCTTTTGAGGTAGCTCTATTATAGGAGACTACTATTACTACCATAAATAAAGGATCCAAACCATATAAACCTTATTCCCTAAACAAATTGCCCCACTCCAATGCCAAAACAACTGAGATTTCTTACAAAACCAACCCTCATACAGAATCAAACCCAAAAAACCCAATCCATCCCCTGAAATTCAAAGCCATTACCCCTTCAAATTTTCAAACCAAGAGAAAGCCAGGACTTTGTTACAAATGCGATGAGAAATACACACGTGATCATATGTGTAAGATAGAATGTTGAACTTCATGTTGGTTGATGAAGAGGAAAAAGGGGAAGATGATGAACTACCAGAGAAATGAGAAGAACAAGGAATAGGAAAGGAACCAAAGGAGATCATAAAGATCTCAATTCAAGCTCTAATAGGCTGTAATAGAACTAGAACCATCAGGCTACTTGGGAACATCAAAGGCAGGAGGATATCTATCCTAATTGATAGTGGGAGTACACACAGTTTTATTGATGAACAATTGGCTTGCAATCTTAGATGCAGAATACAAACGATAAAACCTATAACAGTAACGGTAGCAGGTGGAGAAAAATTGATGAGTGATGCTATCTACAATCCACTAACTTGGAAGATGCAGAACTTGGAATTTCAGTACCAACTAAAGGTCCTTAAACTAGGTGGAAGTAACATGGTATTAAGAGTAGATTGGTTAAGCCAATTCAACCCTGTACTCTTTGATTTCTACAAAGGAAGCATCAAATTCACTTATGAAGGTACTGAGATGGAATTAAATAATGAAACTATTAAAGAAGAATTCAAGATGATGACTGAGATGGAAGAAGAAAGTTGGTTTAAGAACCAGACATATCGGGTGATAGCCCAAATCATTGTCAGTAGTGAGAAAAAATCAAAAGTAGTGCCCATTGAAGTACAGGCTGTGGTGGACAGATTTTCACAGGTATTTTCAGAGCCAAAAGGACTACCTCCCCCCAATTTAATGACCATCACATACCAATTAAAGAGGGGTCTCAACCCTTTAAACTCAGGCCTTACCGGTGCCCTTACATACAGAAAACTGAGATTGAAAGAATGGTCAAGGAAATGAAAGAGAATGGGATAATACAGCCAAGCAATAGTCCTATGCTTCCGCTATACTTCTAGTTAAGAAAAAAGATGGGACTTGGAGATTTTGTGTGGATTATAGGCAATTAAACAGCTTGACTATCAAAGATAAATATCCCATGCCACTGATTGATGAACTATTAGATGAGTTGAAGGGTGCAAAATAGTTTACAAAGATTAATCTGAGAGCAAGGTACCATCAGATTAGAGTAGCAGAAGAAGACATTCACAAAACGATTTTCAAGACTCATGAGGGACTCTATGAACTTAGAGTGATGCCGTTTGGGCTCACCAATGCCCCAGCTACCTTCCAATGCCTAATGAATGAAATCTTCAAAGAGAAATTCTGGAAGTGTGTCTTAGTATTCCTTGATGATATCTTAGTCTACAGCCCTAACTTAGCAACCAACTGTAAACATGTAGCTGAAGTACTAGAACTGCTAAGGAAACATCAGCTGTTTGCCAAAGCGAATAAATGTTCTTTTGGACAGCCTGGAATAGAATATCTAGGACATATCATTACGGTTGAGGGAATAGCTGCAGACCCTTCAAAGGTGGTTGCAATGCAAAAGTCGCCTAAACCAATTAACATCAAACAGCTAAGGGGATTTCTAGGCTTGATTGGATATTACAGAAAGTTTGTAAAGTGTTATGGAACTATGGCCAGGCCTTTGACTGATTTATTAAAAAAAGATAAGTTCTACTGGAATGAAGCTGTTGATGTGGCATTCCAAGAATTGAAGACGGCCATGAGCACTACACCTGTTCTGAGACTGCCAGATTTTTCCATGGGAATTGGAGCTGTTCTGATGCAAAACAAGAAACTTATAGCTTATCTGAAGAAAGGAATGAACAATAGGAACTAGGGATTATCTATATATGAGAAGGAGCTGCTAGCATTGGTGACAGCTGTTGGAAAATGGAGGCACTACCTAGAGGGACACCATTTCATCATCAAAACAAACCACTAGTCCCTTAAGTTTTTGCTGGAACAAAGGATAAGAACACCCCGACAGCAGAAATGGCTAACAAAACTACTTGGGCTAAGCTATGAAATCCAACATAAAAATGGGGTAGATAACAAGGTGACTGATTCACTATCTCGCAGGGAAAACACTGATGATGTTGAGTGTTTAGCAATCACTACTATGACACTAGACTGGTTCAAGAAATCATTGCCAGCTATAAAGGGGATGAAGAGGCTAGGAGCAAGATAGCTGCATTACTCCTTAATAAGATTTAGGTACAGATTTCACTTACAAGAATGGGATGCTCAAGTACCAATCTAAAATATATATTACATCTGGGGTTGGAGTAAGGAGGAAATTAATTAGGACTATACATTCATCCTAAGAAGGTCGACATTCAGCGATACGAGCTACTATTCATAGAGCCAAACAACACTTTTTCTGGCCTAGTATAGTGAAAGAGATTAAACAAGAGGTCTTAGAAAACGATACTTGCGAAAGATGCAAAGGAGAACATGTTGCATATCCTGGGCTGTTACAACCATTGCCTGAACCGCAATATGCCTCGAGCCATATTGCCATGGACTTTATTAAGGGATTACCTACTTTTGTAACCAAAAATGTCATCCTGGTTGTGGTAGACAGGTTTACCAAATACCACCATTTTCTACCACTATCACATCCTTTGACTGCCACCTCTATAGCCAAAATATTCCTGGATAATATAGACAAGCTTCATGGCATGCCACAAAGTATTATCTCAGATAGAGAAAATATTCACAAGTGCTTTCTGGCAAGAGTTATTCAAACAGATGGGTACTAAGCTACAATTAAGCTCAGCCTACCATCTCCAAACGGATGGGCAAACGAAGAGGCTAAATCAATGCTTGGAAATGTACCTTAGATGCATGGTATATAGATAACCTAAGCGTTGGATCGAATGGATCAGCTTAGCTGAATGTTGGTACAACACTACTCTCCACACTTCAATTAGGATGACACCATTTGAGGCACTTTATGGAATCAAACCTCCTCAATTGGCTTTAGGGTCTTACCAGCACATCAATGTAACAGCAGTTTATGACTTGTTGGCAGAACGGCACAAAATGGATCAAATCCTGAAAGAAAATTTGGAACAGGCTAAAGCTTGTATGAAACACTATGCGGCCAAGCATAGAAGTGAAAGAGCATTTCAAGTAGGAATCTGGGTGTACCTCAAACTCCACCCCTATGCTCAAAATTTAGTGGTTAGAAGGGTGAATAAGAAATTGGTAGCGAGGTATTACGGGCCTTATCAGGTTATTCAAAGAAATGAAGAAGTTGCTTATAAAGTCGAACTACCAGCGGGGGCTCAAATTCATCGTGTTTTTCATGTTTCATTACTCAAGAAGAAGATTGGTGAAAGAGAAGTTCCTGTCCTTGATCTTCCAGAAACACCAATCTCAAGATAATCTTTTTCATCTGAACCTTGGGGACAAGGTTGGTCTAAGAGGGAGGGATGCTACGAGGGAGATGAGAATCCATGGAAGTGGAGTCAAAAGAAGCTAAGGAGCAAGAGAAGAAGGAAGGAAGAAGAAAGAATAGCAGATGAAGGAAGGAGGAAGAAGGAAATAACGGCTGCAACTAATTTTTGAATGCCAGCAACGGTGTCGTTTTGGTAGTCTTTGTATTTAATTTGAAGTGCGAAATATCACTTCTTTAACACGTTTCTCTCCCCACCTGTTATAACCTGATGGAAGGAGTATGGGGGTACTGATTTTTTGACGTGATTTAGTTCCTTTTCCCAAGTCTTCTTCCTCCATATCCCTCTCTTTTCTTCTCTTTCATCTCTGGTTGTAATTTCTTTTATTTTAGTGCAATCAATCTCGTTGGGTGTTAGTTTTCAGTGTCATTTCTGTGTTATTACTGGTAAATGCTTGAATTGAGATTATTTTGAGTTGCCACCATCACAAAAACTCTATTTAATTTGAAAGAATAAAATCAACAACCCATCTGTTCAATTCCGGTATTTTAAACGAAATCTTTATAAGCATTGATCAACATATGGAAAGAAAAAGAGGCTCCAAATCTTTTCAATTAGAAACAGACGTTTAGTTTACGGACCTACTTAAGGGTATTGTCGGTGATGCGATAGTAATTTCGGAGAGAGATTCTATTATCAACATCGATCTTCTAGGACTTGACGTTGAAGTTTATCTTGGCCGAATTCGCCAACCGCCTCATTTTCGGAGAGAATTATGGAACTTGATTATTCGACGACTATACGATTCAGACAGATAAGGGGTTGAGAAGAGTTGTCAAGATATAGAGGTGCGTCCGACATAGTCAATCTACACCTTTTATTCGTCACTAAATTTAAAATGTCAAATTTTGATTACTAAATTTAAGTTCATGTCTTCGATTGCTCATTAATATTAAAAATATCGAGTTTTGACCACTGAACTTTAAAAAATATTGTATGTTACTCATTAATATAAATGTTAAAATTTGAAAAAAAAAAAGTCGAATTTACAGTGAGTAATATATAAATATTTTTCAAAGTTCAATGGTTAAAACTCGATATTTTAAATTTCAGTGAGTATTTGAAAACATGTACTTAAGTTCAGTGACCAAAACTCAACATTTAAATTTCAGTGACCAATCAAAAATATGAATATAAGTTCAGTGACCATTAAAACAATTAACTCGTCGATATGTAATTTTGGAGGTATTACTATTATCAAATAATTTAGCCCACGTTTTGATTTGGATAAATATCACTTTTTTTAACACATTTTAATAGAAATTGATAAAAAATTGTAGATCTTACAAAATTTGTGATTAAGATTAATTGGGGACTTTTAGCTCAATTTGAATCTCTTTTTTTTCAACTAAATCAAATATGGACTTAATTTAGACATTGGTCTGTTTTTAATCATAATTTATTAAAAAAAATAAAAAATAAATAAAAATAAAAATAAAGGATATAAATGTGTTGTATTAGTAGTGATTGAGATTATTAGATAAGGAAGGAGTCAATGCAATTTTTAACTAGTTATCCAATTCACTCATTTGTAAGTCACTGGTTATGAACTTGTTGCTTTGCCAAAAATATAAAAATAAAAATAAAAAACAGCTTACTTTTTTCTCGACTGTGTAGCATAAAGTTCATGATGTAGAATGCACAGGTTTACTAATGCTAACGAAATGGTCAGAAATTGTGTATCCTATAAAATATATGGATAAAATATCTTAGAAAATGTGTGAATAAAAAATATATTTGATTAACTTAAATCATTTAAGCATGCCAAACATGCTTAAATTTCAATTTCAATTACTTGATTGTACCAAAATAAAGTTTGATAACCCCAACACAAGTTCATTCAAAGTTGAGTGACTCACAAATTATTCAATGTTTTACTCTGAGAGAGGTTGTCTGAAGTGAAAATGATCTTTTAAAGAATGTATAATTAAATATAGTACAACTTTATGTTATTCACATATAAAATTATTTTATTAAAAAAATATATGATTAAAAATTATCGATGAAAAATTATATTCAAATAAGCTGTATTAAACAAATGTTTAACCTTTTTAAACCTTAATAAACTAATAATAGAGGTCTAATAGTTAACGATATTGTCCTAATAGAGCAATGATTATCGTAAATAAACTTCAGAAGGTTTGACTAGTGAGTAGTCTAGTAATGCTATAAGAAACCAATTGAGTTAACCCTATATTCCTCCCACTAAAATAACAATAAGGGATTTGCTAAAGGACTGTATATTAATAAGAAAAATTGCAACATTGGTCTTCAACATATTGTTCGATGGCAAGTTGGTCAGCAATATATATATAAATAAGTTCATCCCCAATATTTGATTACAATTGTATAGTGATGGCAAAGATTTTAAGTGCTTATACGTTAGTTAAATTTCAATTTTGACCCTGCATTTTATGGGAGTTACAACTTTTTGCGACTTTTTTAATTATTAGTGGGGTGAACGTGCTTTACACATTAGATGGTTAATGTTAAAAATATGTATATGTAAATTTTCGAGAAATTTATTTGTAAACATGAAAAATATTTATAAAATGGTTTATACACACACACACGTATGTTGTTCTTTAGAGTTTATTATAAATATAAGAAACATTAATTTATTCAACAGTAAATATTAGGTGACAATGCAAAATCGTGATTCCATAAAATTTTATGCTGAAGCGAAAAGAGAGAATTCTCCACATCTTCCAGTTTACAATTCCTCTATGAACTTTGGTTTCTTCAAACTATTGAAAAACTTGGACAAAATATTGAAAGATCTAACCTGATTTATTGAAGAAAAAAGCTGATTTAATATCCTTAAACCAATTCATAATGATTTGATGCTGCCTAGTACATAAAAAAATCTCATCAGGAATTATACTATAAGTATGAGCAACTAAATTACAAGAACTTAGTCAAAGCAGAATCAAGGCAAGGAAGAGAGAAAGTAAATGTTCATAGATGTCCAGCGCCAATGATGTCCATCTTTTTCCATAGTCAATCAAAATTAAGAGTCTGTTTGAGAGTGATTTTGAGAATTTATTTTTTGACCGTTAGAAGAAAAGTGGAGTCCACCTGTGAGAAAAGAAGTCAAATATGACAGATTGAATAGTGAAATAACGATCAAAAATTAATTTTTTGGGGCAAGAAATCGCTCCCAAACAAACTGTAACTATACCTTCTCTTGAATAAATTCTTCATTTTAAATTGACAATATTCAAACGAAGTCAAAAAGATCTAATACATACATCACACAAAACTTCTTCTTCGATTGATTTACGAAAGATTATTATGCTAGTTAGGAAGATTGTTCCTTAAGAGTTTAAAATGATCGCTCAAGAAATGCACATAAATGCTTGCATAGAAAATGGTTGGTTGTGAATCTTTTCATCATTTAAATCTAAATTACCTAGTTCAAAGAGTTAATAATTGATTCTTCAACTGCATCTCCAACTCTGTCATCATCTAACTATCCAAACTTGGCAAGTTGACATAAAAGCTGAGCTAAAGATCCAATCACAAAGGACTGCAGCTCAAGACTTCCGTTGCCAGATAGTTTACAACGCAATTTCCTTCATAGAAAGTATAAAGCAATAAATGTAGATAGTAATAAAGAATATAAAATTAAACAAAAATCAATCAGTTAGAAGTAATGTGCTCTGACTCTTGTAGCATGATCATTCATTGGCAAATTCAATAGTATGATTAATAAGAAATAGTATGGCAAATTCATTTGCAAATTCAATAGTATGACACTTCTGTGAATTATGACTTTGTCTTGACTAACAAGTAACATATCTTTCTTATACTAAGAGTCTTGAAGACTCTAATAGACGGACCTTATGAGTTGAACTAAATAATGATTTGTAGAACACTATGTAGTTTGTGTTCCATAAGGGAAAACTATGTCAAATGATGGTATACCTTTTCGTCAGTTGAATATTTCTTTAGGCTTATGAAAATTATAAAACCAACTATGTACAAAAAACACAATGTTGTAGAAACACATGCAGGTTTGACTGTAGATAATAGAACACTAAAGTGCATAAAGATGTGAATTGCTTCTACGAAAGCAGTGGCTAATTCATCCCTAACAGCAGCATTTTCATCATCAATGCCAAGAAGACGCTTCATCTTAACGTTTCCGGGTCTTCGATCGATATAGTTAACTTAAAAAACAACCTAGAATCATTATTTTAGTTTATCAAATTAATACACCGCTTAAGAGATAATACATAATGATACAAGTAAAATGATAGTATGGGGAAGGGTGAAAATTTTGAATGCTTAAATTTCACTCCCTAAACATACCTTGTTGAAAAGCATGTCTCTGTTTTTCTTATGAGTCTCCAAAACCTGGATGGAAAAGTTTGATTAGTAAATTTTCTCCACAAACAATGGGCAAATACAAAAAATAAAAATCTAGCAAAAGATAAATATTACAATTAAGGAATGCACCAAATGCCTCAAAAAAATTTGGATGAAATTGATTTATCCATTCCTTTCGAGTATCTTTTTTCTCATCCTACTCCTGGATGGCTTGTTGGCAGCAAGCCTCGAGGACTTGGAGTTTATGTTCCTCAAAGGGCATTGATTGGAGATTTCAAGGTCCTCTATTTAGGCTTCTTATTTATGCCCAGTTTCTTAGCCTCCTTTGCCTTCTTCTTTTGGTACTCCTTTACCTTCCATAGTATCTTCAAGACCACGGATGGCATCTTTAGATTTTGCTCATCCTCAAAATATACAAATGCGAATCCTGCAGGAAAAAATTAGCATAAGGCAGAGGCAATATAGTATAAGGTTGCATAATGACCATGCGACAAAGAGTGTGTCAGCTACTAATTCAAGGAATTTTTTTCTTGTGACAAGTTAGATAAGTACAAAACTTGCAAAATAGAGGAGGTTCTGATGAAAGTAAGAATATAGAGGCCTTACATGATGAACTAAAGCAAGAGGATGAATATGAAGAAGGCAAATGAAGGCTTAGAGATAAGGTATCGGGTCTGAATTGTCACTGCTGAACATGCTTCACCAATTTCACAGCACAAATTCAATATATAGAAGACATGACATGATAGAACTCATTGATCTCCTTGTGATTAGTAATTGAAGCCATGGCATGATGAACTAATACATTGTCCCTTATGATTATAGTGGTTGGCACAGCATGATGTGTTGTTTCTAGAGTTTGAATTCACTCCTTCGAAAACAATCCGACAGAATTACCTGAATGCAGGAATTGATCAACAGGATCAGAAATTGTAATTCGAGCCCACCGACTTCACGATGTGTCCTTAAAACGAATTTGCTGCCTTCAATGGTGCTAAAGGCGTCCAACAATCGTTTCCCAGGATAGAACGAATTTTTCGTCTCCTACGGAAGCAGCACTGCAGTCTGTAGGAGTTCCAACGAACTCAACGAAGTGTTTTTGACTTCGAGACAATATCAGAACGAGAGAGAGGGAAATGAGATTCAAAGCACAGAAAGTTTGCAATGAAAATGGTGTAAATTTTCTGGTAGAAAGGCTGGCTATTTATAGACTTGTTCGTGGCCATTCGAACAGTCATCACCTTTCAGACAAGCCTCAAAAATCCGAACAGACATACTGTTCTTAAAAGTCGTGTCTGTTAAGTCGGTTAACAGTCGGCTAACAGTCGACTGTTTGGTCGGTAAACAGTCGACTGTTTGGTCGGTAAACAGTCGAAACAGTCGACTGTTACAAGAAAATAAAACACCCGGAATAAGCCAAAATTTAAATTTCATTTTGTACCCAAGAATTTGATTATTTACAATTTGGCCCAAAAATTTAAATAAATTTTGTCCAAAAAGTTAATATAGTGTAAAGGTCGACCCGGACCCGCACCGGACCGGACTCGGGCCGTGCCGAGCCGGCCGGTCTGACGGACGGCGGCGGCGGCGCGCGCGTGTGGGTTTATGACCGAACTCAATAGGATATAGGTCTTCCCCCTTCCAAAGACTATTGGTACCCCTTGGGGCCCAAACCCAATTCCAAACTTCCACCTTATAAACCACACCAAAGTTTCCTAACTTTCCTATGTGGGATAAGTGTTTGGCAAATCAAATTCTTCCATAATCCTTAGTTTATGTGGGTTACTTTAACGCTTAATATTTCATTCAATTTTAAATGGTTTTCGATAAATAAATATATCACGTTAATCATCTCGCGGAGTAGAACGTGAATATGCTAGGTCCCGTATTATTTAAAAGGTGGGTCCCACTGGAATTTGGGCTCAAAGTTGACCCATTAAACCATTGTTGGAGGCTCAAAGTTGACCCATTAAACCATTTTTTCCAACATGATGAACTGATAGTTCCCACCATAACTATTTTGGTAAGATGACAATCCTAGGCATTCAAGTAAGTGAAAGAGAATATCGAGTGAAAGAAATGTAGAACCTTTCCATCTATGAGTAGGAGACAAGGAAGCGGATAGGTAGCCTCTGCATTAGAGGTTTATAGTGCAGAGAAGTTGGCGAGCCAAGATAGAAGCTCATACTCCCCTAGTAGATGTTCCTGCTATGATGCTTGGACTTTCCAAAAATGGCGAAGTATCCGTGTCGATACGACATGACACGGATACTGACACGGGATATGTGTCGGATTCTCGATTTGAACTTGGACACGGCTGGAAAAGGGGGAAAACAGTGGACAGTGGAGTATTGCTTCTGGCTTCCGTTTGAAGTGGCAACAACCATTTGTTTCGAGCGCTTTATTGAAATATGCAAATATTTATGAGAAGACGGCCTGTTGAAAAAGACGGCGACATATTGAAGAAGATGAAAGGATGTGATTGTGTATTAAATGGGCTTCTATGGAGCCCAATGAAGAAGTTAAAGAAATGAAGGAATTTCAATTTTCAATAACCTGGGCCGTCCTCTGTATTCTTCCAATAAAAAAAAATGAAAGAAGAAATTCATTTTATTTTAAGATGAGTTTACTTAGTGTATTATTTTCAATTTTCAATAACTAGTTGTGCCGTCCTCTTTTATTTTTTTTTATTGTTATTATTATTCTTATTAGATAAGTTGATGCATGTGTACATCTATTTTAATATATCAAAATTCATTTCATATAAGATGGGATTTTTCTTTACATAAAATAAATATACTAATTTCTATATTTGTCTACGTAGACACGTGACATATCGTTTTCAAATTGACAACCTTAATTGTTCATATTTATCTTCATAACAAATAAAGATAAAAAAATTTTAAATCTACAAAAAAGGAATACAAATAAAATTGTTCGAAACTTAAAAAAGAAAAGAAAAGTGACGAGTATTTCACATTCAAATTTTAGCATAGTAATTCACATACAAGACAAAAACAAAGTATCATCATGTCACTTTTTAATCTAAAGTAAATTTTGAATTCATATTCATAATTAAATTTTCAAACGCCTTCTATGCATATGTTTAATAGATAATATATGCAAATACGATATTTCTACATTTTGATGTATGTAAGTGCATATCCAGTATGTTAGTTGCATATATGGTGTCTAGCAAATATGTGTAAATAACTCACTATATATGAAATGGAATAAAAACAGTTTGTGAAAACTTTGTGCAAATACGGTAAGTTACCTAAAAATACTGTAGGCTGCAAATACGATAAACTACATATACGATAAGTTACCTGCAAATACGGTAAGTGACATATACGGTATGCTTAAAATTGGTATCTAAACTACACATTCGGTATGTAATAATCCGATTTCATTACCACCTCTATATTTCCAACAATTTTAACATAAAGCACCGATTGAATTCATATTTAAATTTTTACAAACACCTTATATGCATATCGTTAATGTATTCACAAAGAATTCAAATGAGACAGACTTTTGAAAAGAATCTATTTTGGCTTTACTTTTAAATTGATTTCAATAATCACGAGTTCATTTTTCAACAACGATTATTAGTTAGTTAATTTTATCACAATAAAATAATATAATTGGTGAGTAGTTAAATCACCATCTATTTAGAACTTGATCAACTTATCACCTGTACACGATGCTAGTCGATCTTATGATTTTCAACGTATGATCACACAACTTCACATAAAGGTCCTTAACCGTAAATATCCTAAATCATATTGGCTCCAACTCATTTTAATCTTTGAAAGTAAAGTAAAAAATTGATGAGTAGTCAAATTTCTATCCACATATAATTCAATCAGCTTGTCATCCATGCACAACGCTAATTGATCTAATTCTTTTAAGACTACGCTCACACAACTTCACATAAACGTCCTTGATGATAAATATTTTAAATCATATTGATCCCAACTCATTTTAATCTTTAAAAGTAAAATAAAAGATTGGTGAATAGTCAAATTTTCATCTATGTACAACTTGACCAACTTGTCGCCTATGCATGATTCTAGTTGATCTTATTCTTTTTAGAGCATGACCACACAACTTCATGTTAAACACCCTTAACAATAAAAATACTAAATCATATCGATCCCAACTCACTTAATTTCTAAACGTAAAGTAAAAAGAATGGTGAGTAATCAAATCTCCGTCTACATATAATGGTGAGTAGTCAAATCTCCGTCTACATATAACTCAATCAATTTGTCACCTATGCATGACATTAATCAATCCTATTAGTTTTAGAGTGCAATCACATAACTTTATGTTAAATGTAAAGCCATAAATATACTAGATCATATCGACCACCCCAACTCATTTTTATTTTTAAAAGTAAAGTAAAAGATTGGTGAATCTTCAAATTTTCATCTACGTACTACTCGATCAACTTTTCGCCTATGCACGACTCTAGTCGTTCTTATTATTTTTAGAGTACGATCACAACTTCACATTAAACACCCTTAACCATAAAATCGTAAATTTGTAAATAGTGATCCCAATTCATTTAATCTTTAAATTAAAATTACTATAACGAGTCCACGTTAAATCTCGTTAATATAACGTAAATAAAATTAATATAAAGTTATAAAATTAATACCAACTAAAAGAATATTGAATAAAACGAATTAAAAATGTAATACAGATAACCTAACCTTTATTATAGAATATTTAATTACTAACCAACCATTAACAATTAATATTGGGAGACAAAACATTATCTATAGAATAAATTACTAATCGAAATTAACAATTAAAATTGGGAATACAGAAATCAAGCCGCCAATTAGTTTCCTTTTCCATAATTTGCACCAGACTTCCAGATTCTTCACTACTGTATTAACGCTTCGTATTGCAATCTGACGTATTAGCTTCATATTAATATTAATCACGAGTTCATCTTCAACATAGTTGCACCAGACTTCCAAATTCTTCATATTAATCACGAGTTCATCTTCAACATATTTACACCAGACTTCCAAATTCTTCATATAAATCAGAAGTTCATCTTCAACATATTTCTATTCATCTTCAACATATTTGCACCAGACTTCCAGATTCTTCATATTAATCACAAGATCATCTTCAACATATTTCTTCAGTCAAGTTCATCTTCCTGTACAAGAACATATTTCTTCAATCAAACATCTAGTCAAAAAAATTCTAGAATCTTGCATATTCCTAATTTCAAATAATGAATCCATCTAACTCTACACTAGAAACACCTCAACGACCATCAAATCTTTGTGCAAATCAATTCGATGATAAGCCACTATGGAACTATGTGAAAGTACTCACCACGTCAGTAAGCGAAGGCGGAAATCAGACTTGGAGTTGCAACTATTGCAGTAAAAAGGTGATTGGATCTTACACCAAAGTGAAGGCTCATTTGCTAAAACTTCCAAATCATGGAGTTGAGTGCTGTAAAGTCATAACAGATCACATTCATCAATCAATCAAGAGGGAACACGAACAAGTCGAGAGGAAAAAATTACAAGATGAGGTCAATGAAAGAAAAATGACAGAATATATCTCATTACCGAGTGCTTTCGATTTACTGCCACAGAAAAGGAAAAAAAGAGGAGAACTTGGACCTCTAGAAAAGACCTTCAACATGGCGCAGAGGGACACGGCTGACAAAGAGGCAGCCAGAATGTTCTTCACTAGTGCATTATCGTTCAACTTTGCAAAATCTCCTTATTTCAGACAGTTTTGTAGAACTTTGGCTAATGGTAACTTGGCTGGTTATACCCCTCCTACTTATAATCGATTGTGTACAACATTGCTTGCACAAGAGAAAGAGCATATCAATAGAAAACTTCAGCCTATTAGAGATTCATGGAGGAAAAGGGGAGTGTCTATTGTTTCTAATGGCTGGTCGGATAAACAAAAAAGGCCTCTTATAAATGTAATGGGAGCATCTGCAGGTGGAGCCATGTTTATTAAAGCAATTAATGCAAGTGGCAATATAAAAGATGGAGAATACATGGCAGCAATGTTTATTGATGCAATCAAGCAAATTCAAATGTTGTTCAAATTATAACAGACAATGCAAGCAACTATAAAGCTACTGGGTTAAGCATTGAAACAAGGTAACCTCATATCTTTTGGACTCCTTGTGTGGCACATAGTTTGAAGTTAGCTTTGAAAAGCATATGTGATCCATCTGAAAAATCACCACAATATGCATATTGTAAGTGGATTGCTGATTTGGTGATTGATGTGGAAAACATTCGTAATTTTATTGTTAATCATGAAATGGCATTAGCTATATATAATAAATATTCTAAATTGTGTTTGTTGAGAGTGGCTGATACAAGATTTGCATATGCTATTGTAATGAGTAAACGGTTAAGAGAAGTTAGGCCAGCCCTTGAAAAAATGTTGATGGATTCAAATTGGAGAATTTATAGGGATGGAAGTAATGAAGGCAAATCACAAGAAGTGAAAACATGTGTAGTAAATGATGTTTGGTGGGATAATTTGGATTATTTTTTATCTTTCACCGAGCCTATTTATAATATGTTACGAGTCGCTGATACTAATTCTCCAGTTTTCCATTTAATATATGATATGTGGGATACAATGATTGAAAATGTGAAAAAGATAGTATTTGAGCACGAAGAGAGATTTAATTTCTGGGCGTTCAGATTTTTTTGATGCTATTCACCAAGGTTTGGAGAGTAGATGGAATAAGAGTAACACTCCTTTGCATTGTATGGCACACTCTTTGGTTCCTAAGTATTATAATGAATCTTGGTTTCAAGATGGTAGTAACAGTGTTCCAAGAATTGCACCACATGAAGATCAAGAAGTTTCAATGAATATAAGCAAATGCTTCAAAAGGTTATTTGAAAATCCGGTTGATTTGAGGAAAACATATGCTGAATTTGGTTCTTTTTCTAGTGGATCGGAGTATTTCAATCAACCCCATGTTATTGACGCAAGAATGTACGAAGAGCCAATCTCTTGGTGGGCCTATCATGGTTCTTTAGTACCTTTGTTGCAATCTCTAGCATTTAAATTGCTCTCGCAATCAGCATCCTCTTCTTGTTGTGAGCGAAATTGGAGCACGTATTCACTAATCCAGAGTATCAAGAGAAACAAGCTAGCGACTAGTAGGGCGGAAGACTTGGTATTTATTTATTGTAATCTTCGAATCCTGTCACGAAAAGAAGAGGAGTACAAAGATGGGCCAGCAAAATATTGGGATTTGTGTATGTATACCAAATACTTATTCTTTGTTTTTTTTAGATATCTAATTTTTTCACATTAATAATCATATATCTATATTTTTTGTAGGTGGAGATCAAATTGAATTATATGGACAAGGTATCATTGAGATGGCGGAACTATCCCTTGATGAGCCAGAATTGGAGGCAATTACGTTTGATGAAGAAGAGGAGTAAAGCTTGATCGAGGAATGCTTGTTTAGTTTTATTTCAAGTGGAAAACTTTTTACTTTTTATGTTATGACATTTTTGATGTTTAACTTTATTTCAATTTTGTTTTGTTCGAATTTGGATTTTATTAAATGAAACATCTGTATTGTGGTAATTTTGCTATTTTGCTTTAATATTGTGGTTGTTTGCTTTAATTGAATCATTTTTTTAAGAAAAAAATTATAAGACGTATCCCCATATTGGTGTCCAAAATTCGGATCCTTTTTAAACGTGTCCTCATATCTTAATTTTTAAAATGAGAAGAATCTGACTCCTAGATATGTACCCGTATCCGACACCCGCACCCGAGTCTGAGCATCATAGTGTTCTGATGTCAAAACAAATGCTTAAATATGGAGATCTTTTTCAATAAAGACGAATTTTCCCGCCATTTATTTCTTTCCTGGTGATCTTATACTCCTCTTATATTTCTTTTGATATATCTTTGTGAAGGTATGCATTTTGGATACACAGGTTTAAATGACAGAAGTATATTAATTACTAAATAGATTTAGTAATTCTATGAATTTATATTTAGCCACAAAGCTAGAAGAAAGGATGCCAACAAGAATCAGTAAATGTAAAGGATATTTCTTTGGCCTTTGAGAAGTTAAGATAAAACAATAACCAAATTAAGAAAATTATAGACAGTTTAAGCACTAATTTAATACCATGCAGATAATTAAGAACCAGTAGATATCAAAAACTGCTAGGGCTAATATTTAAGTACCCAACCAAGAAAACAACATATTAGGTAACAAAAAAGTTTCATAAACCAAATAGATTAACTAGCTCAAAAACTCCCAAGGGCTGATCAAACAAAGAGGGAAAGATCATAATACAAAAGTTATAGTAATTAAACATCTAGTCAAAAGAAAAATTTTTGCATTCGCTAACCAAAAAATGAAAGGGATAACACGGAAAGAGAGCCTCATATGATATACTCACCAAGACACATTCAAAAAATATCGTCACCCCAATCACAACAAACATTTTCAAATTTAAATCATAGCCACACCACATATACTTCCATCACAATCACAATAAAATTAGTTGCTCTAAACAAATAATATATGAAAATATTGCCTATTTAAACACAAGTGTCAAAGTAAACTTCATTGGCACTGCCATCTTCACAGTTTTCATTATATTATTTCTAACTTTTTGTCAAACATACAAGCACATACTTGTCAAATTTCAAAAAGCTTTACATACAATAATCAAGAAATAACAGTGAAATATCAAGATACAGATATCACATTATCTTGATAAACACCAAAAAATGCAATTTATTTACCGGATTTCATGTCAACGCGTTCAACTCTTCCATATCTGCAGAACAATCGCTCCAAATCCAACTGTTGAGTCTTGTACTCGAATTTCCCACAGAATATCAGCTTCATCATCAATACACTGCCCCAAATTTACCTAACACAATAACACGAACATATACATATGCATATGCTACAAAAATATATAACCAATATTCAATGGAAACACAAAGTCAAAATTGAAAAAACAAAGAACCTAACAAAGTTTCAGAATAAATATTCATCTAAAATTTGTGAATGATATAAGACTCTGAATTTGTGAATGATAAAGAATCTGCCGATCTTGTCGATTGGGTTGGTGTAAATGCATAACCAGAAGAGAGAGAAAATTAAAATAATATATTGATTTTAACTCATTGATAATAGAGGGTGGCAAGATATAATAAAAGAAAATGAAAATCTAGGAAATTGTGAAATGTAATAATTTTAAGATTCATAAATAATAGTTAACAGATGTATGGAATGTTAGAGTTATAAGAATGAAGAAAGGTGCACCTCTTGGTACCCAATTTCAGTCTTCTGAACAACTAATGAGGCTTCTGCTACATTCTGCCCTATTCAAAAAAACCCATCTAAAAAATTAAATGCAGATGAAAGTTTAAGTGAGTATCGTTAGTCTCGCCGATGTCACCAGAGGAGGAGGAAATAGAGTCGATGAAATCTTGAATAAAGATAAAGAAAATAGTCTTACAAGTAATAATCCTACAAACAAAAAGTCAAATTCACAAGTCCAGCCATCAAAGAAAGGAACTTTACCCATAAAAGAAAACCCTTTCAGATTCCAATCAGATGTAGTAAGGAAAAAGAATTGGTCAAGTTAAAGTGTCCCAAATATTTTTAATTAATCAGCTTGATACTAAACATATATTGGATGGAGATATCTCTGCAGCTCAAAACCCAAATAACAAGGTGGCTGAGCATTACGCAATCCTGCAACTTGAATCCACCACAAAACTCGTGTGATGTTGGATATAGTATAGGAAAGAAGCTGGAATCTTGTATGTTGATGCAACCAAGAAAAATCAAGAGTAAATTGATAAAGTGCCGAGTTTCTTGACAGATATCCTACTTCCTACTTACTTTAAAAGAGGGATCCAACTTTACTGTTTATTTTTGGACCTAAGTGTTCACACTTGGCTGGCTCACTTCTGGTTCAGTACTGTGCATCTAAAAGGCTTCTCATTGTCTATCAATAAATATCACTGAAATATCTCTGACAGAATTGCAACTCTTCCATCTTCCATTTGCCTTAAACCTTTACATTCTCTATCCTTTCCCTGTCGAATTCTATTTGCCTTCAATCTCCCTTGTATAAAAGAGCCATAGCTTCGTTTCCTTCCAATTGAGGAAGATCATATTCCGGTTTCTATGTTCACCGATTCACTTCTCTCACGTGTTTCAACCTTCTACACGATTTTCCTTCCCTTTCGCTTTCTTTTTTCCTCTCATGGCTGAGGAAAAATTCTTGTTTTGGTAGAGTGTTGGGAATTTACTTAAACATGCACAGCGAAATTAAACAAATTTCAATTCCCATTCAGGATTCAGTTTTGTAGTTAGATAAGAACTATGATAAGAAATATATATTTTTCTTGATTTTGCGAACTCCTTCGTGTTATTCATTTCCAGCAGCTTGAATCTGCTTCCCACAGCTGTCCAATTTTTCAACCTTCAATGAAATCCACACAGAGAATAGACTGCAACTGCTAGGGTTTTTCCTCTTATGCCACCAAGAATAATGAAAACTCTATGGACCTCAAACCCTAGCCATGTATTTATATAAACCCAAACGGGCTCGACTCGGTCCGGTCTAATGTTTAATTAATACATTTAATTAAATTCGGTCCGTGAATTAATTAATTCAGGAATATAAATAACAAATTCAATTGATTAATTTATCCAACGATTGTTAAATTAATCAATTGACAATTTGCAATCTTTCAATTCTCTTTTGTGTGCAACCCATTAGGTTCCCGACCACGATGTCTAACGACGTGAAATATTATTTTGATCTAATCAAAACTGATAAATTAAACACTCTTTTAATTTATCACAGATTCACACTCGTCGTCCCAGATTGACATCTAGCAATGTATCAGGACAACACATGTGACGAAAAATGTCATGTGGTATGACAAAACCAAAACTGTTCGTTTACCATGAAATTATAATCCTTTCGTCAATATGATCCGATCAACTACGAGATATGGAAGTATGTCAATCTCGATTATCGATCATATCTTTCATTCTACTATTAAGTCAATATGAGTCAAAAACTCCTTTTCGACTTATATGTATACCTTTGCCAAGAATTTCGTTATTGATTTAATTGAACGAAATGCATATCACAATCTCTTACTATCTAAGAGTGTTAAATTCTCTATTGGTCATTCACAACCTTCATATGGTTCTTGACACACCCGAACGTTGTCGTATTAGCTGCCCTTGGCAGAGTAACATCCAATACCGTCAAAGTATGACTGTCCTCATACAAGACACTATGATGACCTCAAGTTGTAGGACCAATTCCATTACCGAACGTTAGCGATTAACCACTGACACTCAGATAGTTATTCATGTGGAATCTCTTAGCGGGTCTCCAATGTTTTGTTCTATAACAAAACATCCACGTGTTTATTTAAGTGTCACCACACTTTAGCTCGTGAGATCAATTACTTACTTCACAAGTAAGAAATGCCACACGTGATGGTCTAACTGTATTAACGATATCCGTATCTCGTTATTACTTACGATCACGGTTTATTCAAGACCCAATTATATGTAATTTGTCTCTTACAATCACAACTCTTTGTGATTAACAAATCACTTAAACTTGAATTTTCGGATTCTATTATTTAATATTATTTATCACAAAATTAATTTAAATAAATAATAGATCTCGCCAAAATTAAATGCATTAAACATATTAAAAGCGTTTACAACCTAAATCGATTGGATTTAGGGCATAACACTTACAAACTCCCACTTGCACTAGATCGAATCACTCATGTATCTAATACCATAAGCGTCCACATGATGATCATGTTTCTGTTGTGACAACAGCTTTGTCAGTGGATCTGTAATATTGTCATCTGTGGGAACTCGCTCTATTGTTACGTCATTTCTTTGTATAATCTCCCTGATGAGATGATATCGCCTTAGCACATGTTTGAATCGTTGATGAGACCTCGGTTCCTTCGCTTGCGCGATGACTCCATTGTTATCACAATACAAAGGTATGGGATCAACAATGCTAAGAACGACTCCAAGTTCATTAATGAACTTCTTGATCCAGACAATTTCCTTCGCTGCTTCAGAAGCAACAATGTACTCGGCTTCCGTTGTTGAATCAACGGTTATCTCCTATTTGGAACTTTTCCAACTAACCGCTCCATTGTTGAGAGTAAACATATATCCTGATTGAGACTTACTATCATCTTTGTCAGCTTGAAAGCTGGCATCAGTATACCCATGAATTTTCAGTTCATTTCCTCCATAGATCAAGAACACATCCTTAGTCCTTCTCAAGAACTTAAGAATGTTCTTAACCGCTATCCAGTATTTCTCACCAGGGTTTGCTTGAAACCTGCTTGTAAGACTTAGAGCATATGAAACATCTGGTCTCGTACATAGCATTGCATACATGATTGATCCTATCGCCGAAGCATAAGGAATCATATCCATGCAACACCTTTCATCATGTATTTTATCTATGTACGAAGATTGGGATAAGCCTAGTAATCTTTTAGATCTATTTCTATAGATCTTGATTCCCAAGATATACTTTGCTTCTCCCATATCTTTCATGGAGAAATTCTTTGACAACCATAATTTTACCGATTGAAACATTGGGATGTCGTTTCCCATTAATAATATGTTATCGACATATAATATTAGAAATACGACCGAGCTCCCACTTGTCTTTTTGTAAACACACGGTTCATCTTCATTTTTGATAAAATCGAACTTTTTGATTGTTTCATCAAAACGAAGATTCCAGCTCCTAGAGGCTTACTTTAATCCATAAATGGATCGATTTAGCTTACATACTTTGTTGGCTCCTTTGGATTCAAAATCTTCAGGCTGTGTCATGTACACCTCCTCTTGTAAGTTTCCATTAAGGAAAGCAGTTTTGACATCCATTTGCCATATCTCATAATCATGGTATGTAGCTATTGCAAGCAAAATTCGAATGGACTTTAGCATAGATACAGGCGAAAAGGTTTCATCAAAGTTAACACCTTGTCTTTGTGTGTAACCCTTCGCTACTAGCCTTGCTTTGTATGTATGGACGTTTCCATCCACATCGACCTTTTTCTTGTAAACTCATTTACAACCTATCGGTTTTATCCCACCTGGAAGGTCGACCAAGGTCCAAACCTTGTTCTCATACATTAAGTTCATTTCGGATTCCATGGCTTCTTGCCATCTCTTCGAGTCAACACTTGACTTTGCTTCTACGTAATTTGTAGGTTCATCATTCTCGACTAATAATACTTGATTAGTAATCGTGAATTCGTACCTTCTGGGAGGTCGAATGATCCTACTTGATTTACACTGAGCTGGAGTGTCCTCAGGGTTCTCTACATCCTGATCAAGAATCTGTCCGTCAACAGGTGTATGATCAAACTCAGGTTTATCTAATTGGTCAACAGTATCTGTGGATTCTTGAACTTCTTCAAGTTCTAATTTGCTCCCACTACCCTCTCCTAGAATAAACTCTTTCTCTAGGAATATAGCATGCCTTGAGATGAACACCTTCTTCTCAATGGGATTATAAACCTGATATCCAATTGTCTCTTTTGGATATCCCACAAATACGCATTTGTCAGATTTAGCCTCAAGCTTATCTGATTCATTTCACTTTACATAAGCGTCACAGTCCCAAACTTTCATATGAGATAAGTTTGGTATTTTTTCTTTCCATAGCTCGTATGGAGTTTTGTCGACCGATTTAGATGGGACACGATTAAGTGTGTAGCATACAGCAATTAGTGCATGACCCCAAAATAATTCTAGGATATTTGCATGGCTCATCATAGAACGCACCATGTCTAATAAAGTGCGATTCTTCCATTCAGATACACCATTATGTTGCGGTGTATATGGCGAAGTCCACTAAGAGAGAATCACATTCTCTTTAAGATAATCTAAAAATTCTCCCTTTATATATTCTCCACCTCGATCTGATCTCGGCGTGAGTATATTTTTACCAGTTTGTTTCTCTGCTTCAAGTTTGAATTCCTTGAACTTTTCAAATGCTTCATGCTTGAATTTCATCAGATACACATAACCATAACTAGAATGATCATCAGTGAATGTGATGAAGTAAGAGAAACGACCTCTGGCAATTATTGACATGTGTCCACATACATCAGTATGTATTAGTCCCAGCAGTTCTGTGGTTCTTTCTCCTTTTCCAGTAAAAGGGAACTTGGTCATTTTGCAAAACAGGCACGACTCGCATTTGTCAAATAATTCAAAATCAGTTGACCCCAAATATCCATCTTTATGTAACTTGAAAATGCGTTTGTCGTTAATATGACCCAATCTACAATGCCAGAGGTATGTATTATTTAGATTATCACTTTTATACCTTTTATTTTCTATATTCATAATAGACGACTCAGTATCAAGAATATAAATTTCATTTTGCAACACACCACAACCATAAAAGATCTCATCTTTATAAAACGAACAACGATTGTTCTTAACATTAATTGAAAAACCATTCATGTCCAAATACGAAATAGAAATAATGTTTTTAGTAATGGCGAGAACAAAATAACAATTTTCTAATTCTAATACTAAGCCCGAAGGCAGTGGTAAGAAGTATGTCCCTACAGCTAATGCAGCAACTCTTGCTCCATTTCCCACGCGCAGGTCAACTTCTCTTTTCTGCAGTGGTCTACTTCTCTTTAGTCCCTACATATTTATACAAATATGAGATCCACATCCGGCATCTAATACCCAAGAAGCTAATGAAGTAGACATATTAACCTCGATAACAAAAATACCTGAAATAGAAGCTTCATAAGACTTCTTTCCCTTCAAGTTAGCGAGGTAAGCCTTGCAGTTCCTCTTCCAATGACCTTTCACTCCACAGTGATAGCATGGGTCATCAGATTTGGTATTGTCCTTACCTGCTTTGACTGTTTTGTTATTGTCCTTAGCCTTTTTGGATGTTTTCTTAAAACTTCCTTTGCTTTTCCTCTTAGTGCCCTTGGAGGAATGAATGGCTAAGACATACCCAGTGCTAACCTTGACATTGGGCTCCACAGTTTTAAGCATATTAAACAACTCTGTGAGTGTGCATTCGATCTTATTCATATTAAAGTTCATAATGAACTGTGAATAACTATCTGACAGAGATTACAGAACCAAGTCAATACTTTGTTCATGATCCATGATAAAACCCAGTGAACCCAGTTTTTCAATGAAGCTAATCATCTTCAGCACATGAGCACTAACTAAAGATCCCTCTGCCATTTTGCACCGGTATAGTTGTTTAGAGGTCTCATACCTCTCCACACGAGATTGTTCATCATATAACTCCTTGAAATGAAAAATCATAGTGTAAGCATCCATACCCTCATGTTGCTTCTGCAACTCAGGTGACATAGTTGCAAACATCACACATGCTGCAGTGTTATCGTCATCACTGTGTTCGTTGTAAGCAGCCACCTTTTCCTAAATGAAATTTTCAATAGGCACCACTGGAAAGGGCTGCTCAAGGACATATCCAATTTTCTCATGTTTGAGAACGATTCTCAAATTACGGTGCCAATCGAGAAAATTTGGTCCGATCAGTTTGTTGGCATCCAGTATGCCTCTCAAATTCATATGATTACTCATGATTCAAAAAACTGTAAATGACAAAAAACATAGAATTAATATGTATTATAATGCATATGCATAAATTCAATATGAATTTTAATTAAATGTGCTCCCACTGTTTAAAATAAATTCATGACCCTCATACATAAATTATTTGAATCCACATTTGATTCCCAGTGGGCTGGGATCCCATTCGTTGTATCAAGATCTTGAGTGTACTCAACAAATCCTAATAAAACATTTGGGTAAATATTATTATCAATTGTATCTCCATACAATTCCCAAATTATTAAGCTGACAACTATTTTGTCTTCACACATCTTATGTATTAGCTTAATATGCCTCTAAAACTTATCTCCTTGAGTGTACTCAAAAAAAGATAAATTTTAGTTAAGTCAAACCCATCATTCAGAAATATCAAATATTTCATAATGTCAAACATATCCCTAATAGACCAGCTTTGAGTGTACTCAATAAGCTAAGGTCGATTTAGGATTTTCGTTTTTCACTATAATGATGAAAGCAAATAATACTAACTTAATATTTTTAACGAGGGATTTAATATGCAATGGTCTCATCAAGTAATTATATATATATATATATATATATATATATATATATATATAAGTAATAGTATGAATAATTATGGACTTGTTCTATCTAATTTTTCCGAGCCAAAGGGAAAACTAGTTGGTCAATTCCTAAGAGGTACAACATTGGATCAATACCAATACACCATCTCCATAGTGTCCACCTCTTCTTGTGCCTCCAATTAGTCAAACTTGCAACATGTATCTTATACTAGTTGGCACACATGCCTAAAAGAAATCAGACTCGCAGGCCCATAATAATAAAAATAATAATGGACTCCCAGGTCAAATATAATTAAGAGCTCGCATGCCCATAACAACAATAATAACAACGGACTCGCGGATCCAAAATAATGAAGGGCTCCCAGGCCTATAAAAAAAAGTAAATCAACCATTCAACACATCCATATGGTCGAGTCCATAATTATCCATAAACATTCATCACATAAATGTTTCATATGTATAATATCTAATATTATATGCAATGTCTCATAAATCTAGCAATTATAGTCGTCAAAACTAATTCAAAAATTTTAAGATCGAGATAATTAATTAATTAATTAATCATATTAATTAATTAACTTAATTGACGGGCCTATTTAATTAAAGCCAAATTTTTAACTAAATCCTAAATTAGAGTCCAACTCTAATTCCATAACTATTGGGCAAAGTGATTTAATCAAAATCGAATTTTAACTAATTATTAAACTAGAGTCATACTCTAAATTTTAATTTGCATTGGGACGTCGTACTAATTGAAATCAAATTTTAATTAATATAATATTAAAGTCCAACTCTAATAAAATTGAATTAATATTTTAATTTAGGACAAAAATCCCAAACAAAATAAAATTCAATTTAAGGTCAAAATTAAATATTTAAGTTAAAATCTAATTTTAACAAAAATATAAAAGCCGTCAAATTTTAAATAAATTTTAATTCTGGGTCAAACCCAATTAAAAACTCATTTTAAAACAATTCAAAATTCAAAATCAAAACCATTTTGACAATTTACAAATTTGACCCAAGTTGGAAATTAACAGCAAACCCTTCCGAATTAAAAATCTGCAGAACAGGTCCCTCTTTTAAAAATTGTAAATTGACCCCATTTTCGTAATTGCAACCACGGGCCCCTAATTGCGTTATTTGCAACAGAGGCCCCCGTCTCCACCACCAAACCCTAAAAAATAATAATAATAATAATTCTTTTCTTCTTCTCCAGTGGCGGCGCCGGTGGATTCCACCAGCAGCGCATCACGCTGCAGCAGCGGCACCACTGCGCTGCTGCGCCTGCCAGTCGTGCTGGTGCTCCGCCCGCCTCGACCCCCAAAATTTTTTTTTTTCAAGAACAGATTCTGAAAAAAAAAATTAAAACTATATTTGCTTGATTTAGGGATGAACATGATTAAACCAACATTTAATTTAATCATTATGTAAAACAGTTCCTAACAAATACAAAGTTGGCTCTGATACCACTGTTGGGAATTTACTTAAACATGCACAGCGAAATTAAACAAATTTCAATTTTCATTCAGGATTCAGCTTTGTATTTAGATAAAAACTGTTATATGAAATATACATTTTCTTGATTTTGTAAACTCCTTCGCGTTATTCCTTTCCAACAGTTTGAATCTGCCTCCCACAACTGTCCAATTGTCCAGCCTCCAATGAAATCGACACAGAGAATAGATTGCAACTGTTAGGGTTTTTCCTCTTGTGCCAGCAAGAATAATGAAAACACTATGGATCTCAAACCCTAGCCATGTATTTATATAAACCCAAACGGGCTCGGCTCGGTCCGGTCCAATATTTAATTAATCCATTTAATTAAACCCGATCCGTGAATTAATTAATTCGGGAATATAAATAACAAATCTAATTAATTAATTAATTTATCCAACGATTATTAAATTAATCAATTGGCAATTTGCAATCTTTCAATTCTCTTTTGTGTGCGATCCATTAGGTTCCCGACCACGATGCCTAACGACGTGAAATATTATTTTGATCTAATCAAAACTGATAAATTAAACACTCTTTTAATTTATCATAGATTCACACTCATCGTCCCAGATTGACATCTAGCAATGTATCAGGGCAACACATGTGACGAGAAATGTCACGTGGTATGACAAAACCAAAACTGTTCGCTTACCATGAAATTATAATCCTTTCGTCAATATGATCCGATCAACTACGAGATATGGAAGTATGTCAATCTCGATTATCGATCATATCTTTCATTCTACTATTAAGTCAATATAAGTCAAAAACTCCTTTTCGACTTATATGTATACCTTGGCCAAGAATTTCGTTATTGATTTAATTGAACAAAATGCATATCACAATCTCTTACTATCTAAGAGTGATAAATTCTCTATTGGTCATTCACAACTTTCATATGGTTCTTGACACATCCGAACGTTATCGTATTAGCGACCCTTGGCAGAGCAACATCCAACACCGTCAAAGTATGACTGTCCTCATACAAGGCACTATGATGACCTCAAGTTGTAGGACCAATTTCATTACCGAACTTTAAAGATTAACCACTGACACTTAGATAGTTATCCATGTAGAATCTCTTAGTGGGTCTCCAATGTTTTGTTCTATAATAAAACATTCACGTGTTCATTTAAGTGTTACCACACTTTAGCTCGTGAGATCAGCTACTTACTTCACAAGTAAGAAATGTCACACGTGATGGTCTAACTGTATTAACGATATCCGTATCTCGTTATTACTTACGATCGCGGTTTATTCAAGATCCAATTATATGTAATTTGTATCTCACAATCACAACTCCTTATGATTAACAAATCACTTAAATTTAGATCTTCGAATTCTATTGTTTATTATTACTTGTCACAAAATTAATTTAAATAAATTATAGATCTCGCTAAAATTAAATGCATTAAACATATTAAAAGCGTTTACAATTTGAATCGATTGGATTTAGGGCATAACACTCACACAGAGTCTACTGATTTGGAGCTTGTTTGGGATTGATTTAATTCCCAAAAAATTGATTTTTTTTTTACTATTATTTCACTATTAAAATCGTCATATTTGACTTTTTCTCTAGTAGATGAATCCACTTTTAACGGTCAAAAAATCAATTTCATATAAGCTCTTGATAAATCCATCTTTTCCCTCAATTTTCGAACTATATGAAGTCTAAAGCCAATATTTATGTTGGGTGTGGTTTAATTTTTTCTGGGTTTTCATTTTTGTATTTTGTACTGTTAAGGATTTTTTGAATTTAGAGGTTTGAGCTGTGATTCACTTGCGTAACTTTGTGACTAAGCTTTTGTTTTATATTATTGTTCGGAGATTTACACTTCTATTGTTACTCGTTCAATTTTTTCTACTCGTTTTGTTTAAATTTTTCCTGCATGCTCGATTTGTTCGTTGTGCTTAAAAATTAATCAATTTCAAGCCTGAATCTTTCGATTTCTCTATTTTGTTTTGTTCAAAAATTTTCTGTTTGCTTGATTTTCGCTGTGTTTAAGGTTAAGCAATTTTAGTTGAGATTTTCTTTTCGTTCTTCATTTTCCGTCTCTTCTTGTGTATGTTTGTTCCATTTCTTCTACGTTTATCTATATTTGCTCGATTACTTCTTTGTGATTATGGTTTATCAATTTTGACACTGACTTTTTGTTATATTTAGTTATGTCCTCTTATTTTGTGTCTTTTTTCTGTTTCTTTTATCTCTATTTGCTTGATTACTTCTTCTCTGTGTTTAAGGTGTAATAATTTCCAGTCAGATTTTATGGTTGAAAGAAGGTATTATTGCAAGGATGCAAATGAATTAGAACTTAGTATTTATTATTTTTTGTGTAACATTGTTTGCTTATTTACTACTCTTGAAAATTTCGTGACTTATTTGACATGGTTCAATTATAATCCAACTGAAAAGTTTCCCTTACGTCCATTAGTGTACAATTAGATAGTTATTTACCTTTTATTTTTTGCTCTTTTTTGTAAGATGGCACTATAGCTAACATTGAATTCATACAATTGGGAGTATTAGTAGAAAGAATTCCTTTTGTTGCCTATATTACCACTTCATTGGCACTCTACATAATTCTTTCTTTTGTTGCTTGTGTTAGTTTAACATTAGCAAAGGACCTCCATTGACAAAAAAAAAAAAACATAGGGAAATTTGTTATATTACCAAACTATTAGTAAATTGTGGTTACTTCTAGCTTGAAGTCGTTATGACATGAATTAGATTGTGCCTGAGTATTCTTAAATGTTCCTTTTCTCGAAACTAAGTCAAGGCTCGAGTTTTAATGGTAAAATAAGTAATTTACTTTGTGAAAAGAGCAAGTTGAATAATAAAAGAAGTAATTACATGTTTGGCAAATAAATAACTATGTGACTATCTAGCACACATATACTTGAAGTCGTTACCACATATGTACTTAACCATATGTTCAATGTCAAGGGTTGCCTACTGGTTCGTCAATCTTTCTTTGACAATAATTTGAGGAACTTCACTAACGTTGGAGGAGGAGTTCTTGGATGTCGAGGATTCCACTCGAGTTTTCGAACCTCCCATGTACGCTTGTCTTTGAACATAGGTAATACTGTGTTTGCATATTTTTTTTCTTCATTTGCTAATTTTAATTAAATCCATTTCCTGTTCAATAATTTAGTTGCACTTATTAATTATGATGTTATCCAATTTTATAATTTTTTTTTTTTTTTTTGGCAAATTTATCTACAACCATGATAATTCGGCCTGGTCGTGTGGTAGACTTTTTTATTTCAAACCAAAATTTGAAAGATCCCTTTTTTATTGACTGGGCAAAGGTAATGAAGAATTTCATCTAGGCAGTTGTATGTGTTTAATTGAACCACTTTCTTCAATTAAGTGTGTTTTCTCATTGCAAATAAAATCTACTATATTTGAACCCCTCAGGCAAAATGTGTTCATAAGAATTTGAGGATGATAACGATTTCCACTAACTAGGAGTATGAAATTACTGTCACTATATTATGGCAATTATGCCCAAATCTGCACCAAGTTTGCTAATTAGCAAAACCTTGCCATCCTTTCGGAACATATTCCCTTTCCAAAGCCAACTACACAACATTCTCTAAATATGCTTCTCAATCATGCAAAATGTATGATCCATCTGGGATTCAATTACCTCATTTCCTTTTTGGAACTTTTAAGAATAATATCATCTTTCCTAGAAGAGAATACGTTTTTCCCAGAAGTATGACACTTGAAGATTTATCAGCTAAAGGTAGAACCCTCTTATTCGCCTATAAAACTTCATGCCAACTTTAATTGGGATGTTCAATCCAAACAGGTTAAACAAGAAATGTTTAGTTATTATGATACTTTTGGCGTCTCTTTAAAGAGAATTCCAAGGGTAGCAAAAATTTAAATACATCAATTATGAACGTATATTCAAACTTCTTCATCTTCTTTTGTGTGGTAGTCTGCACTATTTATTTTTTCCTCTCTATTGATCAGATAGTTTTTAGTGTGCTTTTATTTTCATCATATAAAATAATTTGACTTCAAATATCTGATTATAATGATCTATTAATGCATTATTTGATGCTTTTAGTTGTTACTATTTATCATTTGTAGTATGTCACATAAATGTAATAAACACACTCATTTGCAGGGGGGAAAAAAAAGAAAGAAAGAAAGAACAAGAACACATTTGCAATTATTCAAGATATGTTGATTTGTCATGGTGGCACTATTACAAATATGTGCAGTAACTCGATCATTCAAGTTGAATATGGAGTTAACATTGCCAATATTACAAATAATTTTACCATTGGTGACCGTGAGAGAGTTTTAGTTCCAATTACCATTCACATCATGCATACAAAACTGTTGTTGATTTTTACTGGAGTACTAACTCTTCTTAGGAGATTATGAAGGTAGTTAAAGTTTTTATTATCTTGAAATGCATTCATTCAAAAATTCTTTAATTTTTGTATGAACAAATTATTGACATATATCACCTACTGTTTCTAATTTTACGAAATACTACTTTGTAGGGTCAATTCCAAAAATTATACATCTCACAAATGAATAATACCACATGTAATTGATTGTAGCTGTGTGAGAAAGCACCGCCATGAGAAGTTTGCAAGCATGGAAGATTTAGTTGACAAAATTCGGTCTTAAGATGCATCAGTCTTGGCATAGGCTCGTCCTTCTGGATCAACGCTGTAGTATGCTGTTTAGTCAAAGTTTCCTTACTCTGGTTCAGTCAAAGTTTCCTTACTCTGGCTTCCTGGTATATATGTGTATTTACATCTATATATGTCTCAGGTGAGAGTTTTGGATTTTTGAGTATGAATTTGTTGAAGTTATTGCTATATTGTAGAGGAATCAGAAAATCCTTGTATACATCTATTGCTGAACAAAGCATAAGATATATTTTTTTCACGTACCATAATCTCATGATCGATGATATTACTTGAGAGCTATTCGTATTAACAATTTAACAAACTAGGTTACCATTTAGTCCAACAGTGGCAATGGCTCGAAGGTCTAACTTGGTCCGATTGTTTGAGAAGTGCATGCATTGATAATGTCCTATTTAAGGTTTACCTTCATAGTGTTAATTAAACTGCATTGATTTCATCACAAAGTATATTTTTCATTCACTTCTTACCAATAACTACTTTGATTCAGATCGACAGTTTGACACTTACAAAATACTTCAAACCTTCCTATAAAAGCACCAGATGCAATCAGTTCCAAAGCCTCGAATAATCGATCAAGATGTTGGCATTTGGACAAGTATATCATATATGATTTGCACGTTATTTCCTAAATTTGGTTATCTTTGTAGTTCGATGTTGTGATGTTGTGAATTTCTTCAAGTTGACTCATATTTTTTCTTTTTCCCACGAGTTAGTGGTTTTTTGCAAATAAGGACCCTAAATTCCACGTGGCGTACACAGTATCCTTCATGTCTATTGATTGGAGTCATTTCTTTGCGTATTTGCTTGTACATGTATTCTCCTCTCATGAAATGCATTCATAATGTTCTGTTTGCACTGCTATTGTAATTGTCATTTTCTCTAACGCTTTCCCTAACCTTGAAACGTTTCCTTCTTATAAAACCTTAAACTATGCTATCGAGTATCGAGTTGTCCGTCATCACACATTCTGAAAGTACACAGACGACCATAGGTAGCTATTTATATAAATCATAATTATCTTAATAAAATAATTAACTTTTTAAAAAATGTTTCTTATTTCTCTTATCAGTTATAAATAATTTAGTGGATGGAAGAATATATGCCAGCAGGAGCTTTATGGCGATTTAGTCGCAACAAATTCAATATTCTCATCTTACATTTTCGTTTTGATGCATCTAGATATCTTGTGTAAGCAGTGAGATTTCAACCATTCATGTTCTGCTGTTAAATAAGTTGTTAGATAAAATTATATTGCACAATTGACAATTGAGTGTATACAATTGGTGAATTTATAAAAAGAATGAGGATTTATGCACAGTGGAAGTGACAAACTACAATGGAAATCATATGTTTAACTCAATAAATATAGAGCGAAGAGTAAAAACTTAGACCTTCTAGGTTTTATCTTCCCATTGGTATTTAGATGCTAATACAGTTTTGTTTTCTGTTATCATCCTAATTTATTTAATGTCATTTTCAAATGTTTATTTTATTATTATTATTATTATTTTGTTTTTTTGAAAAAAATAATTGTTGTGCTAATGGATAATATTCATTTCAATATCATAGGGTGTATTAGGAAATAATTAAGGGAAGTGACTGTGTTTTCCCATCAAGGTAATGTTGATGCCTCAGAATGTGATAATTTTACGAGCTTCTTTAAGTTACTTGTTGTCATTAAGGTGAATTTAAATAATAGGTGATGATTCTACGTTGCTACTGGAATTTTGATCTAAGATTGTTGTTCCTCACAGTAATAGGCACTTCAAATCGTGTGATCATTATCAACTACTTTGGGATTCTCATATTCACTTGTGTGGTCCAGGATGTGCTGCGTTTGTGGTAATAATTGGTATCGAAATTCCATGCAAAACAAAATCAGGGGTAAGTTTACTTTAATTTAATATGATTTTGAGCAACTTTAAAATTTTGGAAGCTTCTTCGTTCTTTATTGTAGTTTCGTTCAAAATTGAAAACACTAAAACAGAAATACCAGCAAAAATTCCTATAATCTATTCAACTCTATTTTGTTTCGAATAATTTGTTACAATTGAGTGGCAACAATTTGATCCTTCTATTAGTTCTGAATAGCAATTATGCAACTACTTTCCTCAATGAAATTGTAATTTGTATTAAATATGATGACATTTTGCTTTGATAGTTTCCATATTGTGTACTTAAATCTTCCACCCTTATATTCTTCTGTTTCCCCGGCTAGCTAGCTTAAATTTTCTATTAACCTTTACAAAAACTCTGTCTACCCGAATGGTATTCAAGATCCACAGCTGGTTTTGAAGTGTTACTCAATGATTGATTTTTTGTCTCTTTCAAATTACCGCAGCCTGCATCTATGTTTTATATTGACTGTATGTAGCCTTTGCTTCATTTCTATGTCAGTTCGATAGGAAAAAATCCAATGAAAGTATATTTTGAAGTACATTGTTGTGTTCTAGGTTGTAACACAAATTGTTCTCTTATAAATTTGAATTTCCCTGATGCTTTTTCAATAGTGTTTCCTTCCCTCTCTTTGTTTAAATATTTCATAATTCATTGACCTTTACATCTTTATGAAACTTTGTTTCTTTTATATAAATATGGCGTGGAAATTTTGTAATACAATCTTTCCTCAATCCTTAACGTTTAAGATGCTAACATCCCTTCAAAATAACTCATCCCGTGCATTGCACGGGCGAAAAACTAGTATTCTTAAAAACTTGAATAGAGTCAAAGATAAATTTAGGCCCCGTTTGTTTATCATTTTTGTAAGAATAAGAATGAAAAATATAGTCGTTATCTACCTCCACACAAGAGATAGAAATTCAAATTTAGTTGTTTGATGTGATATATAACGTTCATATTTTTCATTTTAATGGGAAACAAATGGGGGCTAAAGCATGTTAATCTCCAAAAATGACCAATAGGTGTCATTAGGAAATAGTTTACATGTGGACCTGTTTTGTAATGTTTCTGCTGTAAATAAGTTTGTAGAAGAAGAAAAAGATAGAGACAGTATATTGTGTTATCTTTTCTATTCAAAGATTCATCCTTTAAACAATACAAAAATTGTCTATTTATAGTGATCAGGTCGACGTGATTATCATTGGATTGGATCCATGTGGCATGATCTGCTGACCCTTTGTGTCACATCAACTCTATTCCAAATTAATTATATTGATAGACTTTTGACAGAAGGTCACACACTCTATAAACCTAGGCTGACATCCTTGGCAATCATTAAATGTGCAAGTTACATCAATCAGTTCTGGAGACGTTCTAACTAAATCTGCCAAGGACCTCGGAAACCTCAAGAGTTCGACAACAAAAGGTAAACCTACTTCGAAAACAACCTTGACACTCAATGTGATAGCGTCGGATGTTGATCCCTTTTGCATGCTTACCACGTGTCCAAATATGAGGACCTCAACTTGTATCATTTCGTATGATTAGTAACAATAGTCCCCAAGTCTATGTACAATCATTCATAAGGTACATAGAATTTACGATCTTTTGATCAACTTTGGACAAGGAAAGAAATCTGTAATGCCAGTCCCCCAATTCCAATTGGTTACATATTCTCAATAATTTGCCAAATGTCCATGTCAGTGACCATCTAGACAGGGGCCGAGGCATATGTGCCTTGTATATATACGTGGTCTTTCCTCAACATATATAGAGAACCGAAGTTATAAATGCCCAAGTTGCTAAATGCAAAATTCGAGGTGGTTTATATCATTGCTGAAGTGGTTAGAATGTCAACCGAAGTTGCATGCTATGTGAGACGGTTTGGGTAGTTTGAATTGTTGGGAATCTACTTAACATGCGTAGCGGAAAATTAAAACAATTTTCGCTTCCCGCCAAGATTCATCTTTATGTTTAGATAGAAAATTGTGATAAAAGTCATACATTTTTCTGGTTCTGCAAACTCCTTTACTTTTTCTTTGTTCCAGCAACCTTGATTCGCCACCTACAGTTATCCAATTGTCCAGTCTCCAACGATGATCCACACAGAGAACGAGATTGTGACATTAGGGTATTTTTTGTGCTACCAAGAATAATGAAAAATATCTACAATTTTTGAAAATCCTAGTCATATTTATATGTAAGTCCAAACGGGCTTGACCTGACCTGATCTAATATTTAATTAACCCATTTAATTAAATTCGGTTCGTTAATTAATTAATCCAATTAATTAATTCAGACCTATAAATAAACAACTCAGTTAATTAATTTATCCAAAACTTGTTAAATTAATTAATTAACAAATCACAATTTTCTAATTCTCCTTTTGTGTGCGACCCATTAGGTTTTCGAATACGTTGCCCAACGACGTGAAATATTATTTTGATCTAATCAAAATTGATAAATTAAAACACCCTTTTAATTTATCACTAATTCACACTCGTCGTCCAAGATTGACATCTAGTAATGTATCAAGGCAACACTTGTGATAGGAAATGTCACGTGGTATGACAAAATCAAACTTGTTCGTTTACCGTGAAACCATAATCCCTTTGTCAATATGATCCAATCAATTATGAGATATGGAAGTATGTCAATCTCGATTATCGATCATATCTTTCATTCTACTATTAAATCAACGTGAGTCGAAAACTCCTTTTCGACTTATGAGTATACCTTGGCCAATGATTTCGCTATTGACTTGATTGAATGAAATGCAGATCATAATTTCTTACTATCTAAAAGTGACGAATCCTCTATTAGTCATTCATAGCTTTCATATGGTTCTTGACATACCCAAACGATGTCGTATTAGCGACCCTTGGCAGAGCAACATTCAACACCGTCAAAACATGACTGTCCTCATATAAGATACTATGACGACCTCAATTCAAAGGACCAATCTCACTACCAAACGTTAGAGATTAACCACTGGCACTTAGATAGTTATCCATGTGGAATCTCTCGAAGGGTCTCCAATGTTTTGTTCTATAACAAAATATCAACGTGTTCATTTAAGTGTCACTACACTTTAACTTGTAAGATCAGCTACTTACTTAACAAGCAAGAAGTGTCACACATGATAGTCTATCCATAATAACGATATCTGGAACTCGTTATTGCTTACGACCACGGATAATTTAAGATTCATTCATATGTAATTTTTATCTCACAATCACAACTCCTTGTGATTAATAAATTACGAAGATTTGAATCTACGGACTCTATTATTCAATTTAATTGTATATTAATTAGATAATAAATCTGTCATTAAATTGCATTAATTATATATTAAAAGTATTTATATCCAAGGTTGATTGGATCTAGGGCATAACACTCACATGAACGTCTTTCATCATTTATTACCAAAAATTGCTATGATGTCGTTCGGCCTTCCTAAGAAGAGCGGTGCTCTCAATTTTCAACGTATTCCACGTGTTTTGATCTGGACCTTGAAGCTAAAACATTGGTCTCATCGAATGGTCTATAAATGACCCAAATTTGGATGGTCTAGATCTTTGAGATTTGACGGTTAAAAATGCATGTGTTTGCCTATAAAAGGCTCATTCTTGAACATTCATTTGTTGGTGTAACTTGCTTTGTCTCATTTCTTTGCAATATGACCAAAAATCGTACTTGTACTCATTGAATTTTGAGAGGAATTGATGCGAGAGATTGCTTGGTTTCGGACAGTGCTATGGAGTGTGTAAATTGAATGATCCTTAGGTGTAGTGTACTGGATGCTTGGATCTGTAAAAATGGAAGTGTAGCCTCAGCACAATCTTCTTTGAACGCACTGGCAATAGTGCTGAAGATCGGAGAGCCGCCTACTACCTCAAATTAATTATGTTGCAATAAGGTACGAATTCCATCCGAAGCACCTTGGATCGCACTATGTGGATCTCCAGGGATTAGCACCAGCGTGTCTCCCTTAGCCAATTAGGTTGCCTCCTCTGCCAGCATTTACTAGGCAGTGTATTGTAGCCATAACATTGAGTTTCAACATGGTCCGATAGACTTCATGATTGTAAAGGTTGCAGTATATGGTAGACATCATTAAAAGAGAGAGGTTCAGCAGTTTATGTGTCGATATAGTGATTATGCTTTGTCATTGTTGATCATTTATTATTATTTTTGCAAGCGCTTTGTAATGCTTTGTAAGTTGCTGGTTGTCCTTGATTGTCATGTGTTTGTGGTAGTGAATAAAATCTTTACCTTTTTATGTGAATTTGTGTTCAAACTGGACTTTAAATCGTTACTGCTTCGTAGTTGGGGGTGTTTCGAAAGGGTCGTGCCCTTGCAGTGGTCCTCCTTTATTTTTTATCCTGTAATAGGTGACTTTTATGCCTTTTTACGAAGGTCGGCTTTATATGGTCGAACCCTTCGGGTTATTCTACCCTTGGGGCTGGTTGTTATTTTTGAGGTGTACCCCTTCGGGTTCCAACCTCCATTACCAAAGTGCCACCTCTTGGACTTAACATCGTTGACATTTGTCGTTGAGCTCACATATTGAATTGCCTCTGTCAGCTAATGCCCTTTGGGCTATTTTCTTTTATTCCTTCAAAGGAATTACCTCAGAAAATGTCATGCATTTTGCTGAGAGTTTTGGCAGCTTTTTCTTAGTGGCGTGTAGCAGGCCATTTCATGTCACTTGCCCGGAAACAGTGTAAAATGACACGTATACTGGCACTGGTAAGAACGGTGTAAAAGGTCTGAAATATGCTAGCCTTAACAAAACATACAAGCTATCAGCAACTTAAATGTAGATGTTAGAATGGGGAACTAAAAGTGAGACAACTTAATAAACATTTGTATCAGTATCTATAGTAGATGTTGCCTAAAGTTTTCATTGAAGGAGGTGAGGTTGTGTGCCAAAGTTGCCTACTTCAAATACATTATGAAAGAAGTTGAGGCCCTCATTTTTCGAAGCTCTTTGGTTTGTGTACGAATCTTTCGATTTTGTGAGGCTCTGTTGACAGTTAGTGAATAGTCCTCCTTTCCAGGGTGTCCGCGTATTTTAGGAGTGGTTCCATGTAGGGTCTTCCCTTGTCATTTTCTGTATTTAGCGCTTCGGCTGGTGTGGTTTTATCTTTCCCTCCTCTTTGAATAGACTTTTTTTCCATGGCTCGGTTTGAAACTGTACATGGGGAAGGGCGATGCCTTCTTTGACCCAGTTTGATTCTCTTATCTGGATGGGGCTAAAGTTTTTAGCCTCAAAATTAGAGGATCGAGTTTCACCTTTTGAGCCCAGACTTCCTTAGATAATATAATTCTATAAGGCTTATACCTAAGCTGCTTTAACTGAAGAAGACAGCGAATCGCACTTTTTTAGTCACTACTGTTGAGGGGTCAGCTCCTATTGGTTGACATTATTGGCCCGCCTCGGCAATTATATGCCTTAGCACCTCTTTCTATAAGAGAAGTTAATCCGAGGTGGCCAAAATTGGCGCTTATTTTTTCAGATGAGGCCTTTTATCTTTCTCATGAGGGTAATTCTTAAGACTTCCATCTCCTAACTATACCCTTTGTCTAGGATGGGAAAGACAGCGATTCACTTTTCTATGGGGTTTATGTCCTTAGTTTACCGACCTGTTGCGAAGGTAGGCTCATGTCGGCCAGGGTTGTGAAGTTCGACTGGGTGGTTATATGTCTTAGCCTTTCTTTCTGTAAGAGGACTTCGCCTGTGGTGATTTGTTTTTTTATGGGGACATTTCCCTGGGCTTATGCCTTTTCTTTTCGCATGATCAATCTTTGATTGGTCCACATTAGAGCTAGTACAACTCGTCTTTCAAGCCTGTTCCTAGGCGGGGGATGCATGTATCTATGGGCGAACTCATTTGCAGTTCCCAGTTGAGGTTGTCCATGCTGATTTTCCTCTAACAAGGAATTGAATAGATGTGGTCGATTCAAGGATATAGGAGGGCACTTGGGCCAAACGGGTAGAATGGAGGGCCAATCCTGTCTGTTTATTGAAGGATCGAGCCTGTCAAAGACACTGGCCTGTCTCCTTGACACGTTAGCTCTGCTACATTCCAATGGAACGGCAGTCTCCTCAATTATTCGGCCGATGATGTAGTCGGTAACCATGTCCACATCCACCTCTCTTTCTAGTGGAACAACCTCCTCATTTTGTGAGGAGTTGGCCAGTTGACTAGCATGCGCTCCAGTAGTTTTCACATTGCAGCGTTTTGCCGGGAGATGATCCTTACGTTTGTGGTGACGGCGGCCAACTCTCTAATGAACCTTGCTGCTAGCCTGTGCCTGCGCTTTGAGCCACTTCTTTGGTAGTGGACCGTAGGGGTGGTTGGCAGTGACTCCTGGATTATTGAGGCACTCTGCGAGGATGTCTCGTCGCCAACACGTTCTTTAGCCCGTCTTGGTGCGATTTCTTTCTTTGTTGGACTCATGGCTATCCCTTCTTAATGGATAGCCTTTCTTTGGCTCCATTTCTGGAGTTGTTTTCCTTTATTCAAGGATTTTTGTTCTTGATCTTTTTTTGAAAACTCATATTTCATTACCTTTTTCAATGGGATTCTCGTGTTCCAAGATTTTTCACAGACGGCGCTAATCTATTGACCTCCGAAAATGGCTGAGATTGTGTACACATTGACCCATTTTGTAGTATTTCTACTGTAAATGAGTTTGTAGAAGAATAAGAAGATAAAGACAATGTATTGTGTTCTCTTTTCTATTCAAGGATCCATCCTTTAAACAATACAAGAATTGGCTATTGATATGATCAGGTCGACGTGGTTATCATTATATTGGATCCACGTGGCCTGATCTGTCGACTCTTTGTGTCATATCAACTCTATTCCACATTAATTATATTGATAGACTTTTAACAGGAGATCGGCCACTTTATAAACCTAGGCTGACATCCTTGACAATCATTAAATGTGCACGTTACATCAATCAGTTCTAGAGACGTCTCGACTAAACTTGCCAAGGACCTCAAAACCCTTAGGAGTCCGACAGCAGAAGGTAAACCACCTCGGAAGGAAGGATAGGGCCACTTCAGCTATTCTCAGTAAAACAACCTCGACGCTCAATGTAACAGCTTCGGATGTTAATCTCTTTTGCATGATTGCCATGTGTCCAAATATGAGGACCTCCATGTGGGTCATTTCGTGTGGTTAGTAACAAAGCACAATGACCCAGATGCGACTTCAAATTTTCAACCATATACCTTTATCAATTGCATAATAGGTTAACATAGTCTGACAAATGGCTTATTTACCCATAGTTAACACTTGCATTCTCACATGATTCATCAACATTTTTGGGCTTTTGGATGCCTATCCCATCAAATATTTTTAGTTTTAATCAATTTTGAAGCTACATGGAGATAATTATGGAATACGTATGCAGTAGAAAACATGGAAAGGACTAAGGATAAATATTCGCAATTCAAGTAAAGCATTTTTTAATGGACATTTTGTCAAACAGTTGGAGATCCCACGAAATCACAAAACGAGGTACAACAATTTGATTCCTTAAGCCATCAAACATTGCCATCCACTATAAAACTATTAGTGATTTATTGCAATGCAGCCAATATTTCCGCACACGAAGCCCGCAATGGCCACGATTCTATGCAATGGCATAAAAACCTCACAAATTAATGATTACAACATCTCCCTATAGAATAGCATAACAACCATACAAAACGAAAAAAAGTTAAAAAATCTCGTCAATTTTAAAGAACCAGATAGTTGACTGTACCTTGGACGTTGCTGTCATGCCGCCGCCAATAAAGAAAATGAAAATTCAGTTCTTTGGAGATAGCTAATAAATTGCCAGATGATCACTTAACAAAAAATGTTCAAAATCACATGAAAAAAGTAAAAATTATCTTATTTTAGAAATGATCACTTTATTGTGCGACTCATAAGTCATCTATTATGAAGGTATGGCTAAGTTCCACCATCCATGTCTGTTCTTTTCCATTCAAATAAATTTATAGAAAGGTTTCTCTTTAAATCAGATTTGTTCCTTCTTCACTCTTCTATTTTTTCATAGTTTATTTTTCTACAAAAAAAAAAAAAAAGAACGTGTAAAATTTAAATTAACATTTGAAATTGTTCTTACCTGAATGGAACAAAATGGACTCTCTGGTCATCATCTACTTGTACAAGCTCTTCTTCCTGCCGTTTCTCTACAATTTGCAAGAAGTTTGATGAATTTTCCACTGTATCATCAATATTATAATCATTACTAATATTATCGTCATTACTATCCATTGTTATATATTTGTATAAATCTATAGAGTTAATGAAAGAGAAAGAAAATGGTTCAGAAATAGCAGAAGAGATTTGCAGAAATGCCCATGAGAGAGAAATTTGATGGATTTGCAGAGAAACAGGAGAGCTTTTTCTGTGAAAATAAAATATGGAGTAATGCAAATTTCAGTTAATAACCACTTGAGTGCAGACAGCCACATTTCACTATGGATCAAAGCATAGACCCGACTAGTTACTCTGACTTCACCATTTACACCACTGTTCAAAGATGAATCATTCTCTTTACTCAAGTTAAATGCAATGTCTGAATTGAATATCTTCATTGCTTTCCCATCTGGTGTTGTTGATGACACCCGCACAGCGCGGAGACAATATCTGGAATGTCCGGAGTCTCTGCTCAGAGCGGAGATGCATCTCGGCGTGCGGAGTCTTCGCGCTATACTGAGACCCATTTCCACACATGACGAGTCTTCGCACATAGTGCAGAGTGTATATCTCTGCACATTCACTCTCCTCGCCACACATATATGCACTTCTTTCCCTGCCACCGTATTCAAATTTGACTAAATTAAATTTTTCAAAATTCGATTCGATTCAAAAATATAAAAGCAAAAGAAAGTCATCGCATAACTTACATAAACCAACCGATCAAGCCTGTAGAATTTAAGCCTACAACTGGTTTTTGATTTTTGGATTTGAAAAGAGAAGAAAGAAAGAATAAAGGGAAAGAAGATGAGGAAGAAGAGTATTAGAGGAATGGTAGAATGGTAGATTGACTGAAAAAATAGAGAAAAATAGTACCAAGAAGCCTCACACTTACAATGGGAACGAAATAGGAACAAAAAAAAAAAAAAAAAAAAAAGGATGAC